>NC_051086.1:99533208-99695708 GCF_004664715.2 Peromyscus leucopus
CACTTTGCAGGGTGTAGGGAGGGTATGAGACTGCAATCGGCCAGGCAAGCTTGGTCTGGCTCTGCTGCTACCAACAGCATGGGCCTGGTAGGTCCCAGAATACCCTGGTCTCCTCCTCTGTGAACTGGGAAGCCTGGGGAAGGTAGGACAGTGAGAGTTGGGGAGCAGGGGAGCAGACCCTGAGCCCTGCCCTATTCCACCCAGTTCAAAAGGACTCAAGGCAGTGAGTTCCTGCCTAATCCCTGCCCACCCCCCACCTACTGCCTTTGCCCAAATCCTGCTTCCACCCATTCCCCCATCGGCCCTAAGTCCAGCCTTCCAGCCCATCTGCCTTTTCTCCTTGGCCAGCTCAGGGGTGGCCTCCCAAATCACCTCTCTCCAACTCCATGGAAACTGAACCCATGAAGAGCTCAGGCCATGAAGTCAGCAGCCAGAGCCAGGCTCAGCTCCAGTGCTAACTGGCTGTCACAGGGAAAGCTGCTGCACATTTCTGTGCGATAGAATGTCCTGTCCCCCTGGGTCACACTCAAGGCTGAGTGAGTCAGACCCAAGCTCTCAGCCCTGGGCTCCCCCAGTGGGAGGGCACAATGGACTCATCCAGGATCATCACAACTGTGACTGCCGTTGGAGCACATCATTTCTTGTTCCAAATCCTCCCCATGCTTCTCTCGCTGCCATAGGGCAAAGTTCAAACTGCTTAGCCTGCCAGGCACCCCTAACACGACTGACCTCCCTGTCTCCATCTTCCACTCCATCCTGCTACAAAGGGAGTCTTCACACACACACACACACACACACACACACACACACACACACACACACACACACAGACCCATCTTCCTCGGGCCAACTGCTGCTTCTCTGGCCCTTTTCCTAAAAAGGGCAGGTTCTGGAGCACTTTGGTCTGGTGTCCTCTGGTCCTCCTGGACACACACTCAGGATGTCCTAGGAACATCTTACCTACTCCCTCCTGTGACCTCAAGTCTTGCCGATCTGTCATGGCCTCTCTATCTCTTCTCCCATCTCTTCACTCTATCTCTCGACCTCATCCTGAGACGTCAGAACCTGAGATCCAGACGTCTCACTCCCTACATCTCATCACACCCTTTGTCCTCTACCCTTTCCCCTCTACACTGCGTCCCCGTCTATCTCAGGCCCTGGAGCTCCAGTCCGAGCCTTCGACCTCCCCTTTCACCTTGACCTATTAGCTCCCCATCCTGACCTCCACTCTCTTGCTCTCTGGGCAAATAGCCCTGCTTAATTCTACCTTCAGAGAGAATATTCCAAATGAGAAGTGGGCTGAGGGTGCAGCAAACTGGTAGAATGCCTGTTTATCATTCACAAGGCCTTGTGTTCAACCCCCAATGGAGGGCTCCTTGTTTTTCCTTTCTTAAACATATTTTTTAAAATTGTGTGTTGGGGGGGGCGGGGTAAGCACATAAGTACTGGTGCCCGAAGAGGCAGAAGATGGGTTCGGAGCCCCTGGAGTTACAGGTGGTTGTGAGCCACCTGATGTGGGTTCTGGGAACCAAACTCAGATCCTCCGCCTTAGATGCTTGAGTGAAGCCAGTTTCCTATGTCTGTGAATGCCAGAATCCCCCAGGGTGTTTGCTTAAAACTGCTGATTCTGAGGGTCCCAGTCATGGAGTTTGATTAAAACTGAGCTGGGCCCAGAAAAGCTCATTTAAATAAGAGTTCTCCAGCAGGGAATATGGAGAATGCCCAAAGAAAGCCACTCAAGTCTACAGTGTGGCCCACAGTTTCTAGGCACCTTGTGATCTGGGCTCCAGTTGCCTCCTTAGCCCCAGCTCTCACCTCTTCACCCCTCAGATACTCACTGACCTTCCGGAACAGGCTCTGGAATGATGCCAAAGGGCCATTCTCCTTCCTCTGGCCTTTGTCCACATCATTCCCCACACCTGAGGCGCTCCTGCTCTTCTAGCCTCACATCCTCCACAAAATGCAGTTTAGACACCTCTCCCTCTAGACTGGGTTAGGGTTCACCTAGTTCAAGCTCTAAAATACCTTGCAAACCAGCCACCTCAAGCTAGAATGCCAGGAGCACAAGAAACTACATCCACATGCCTAAAGGTCAAGATCTGGCCCACTGAGAAGACACCAAGAACCCCACCTTCCAGGCTATCCTCTCACCCTCAGCTGCAGTCAGTGCCTCTCACAAGAAACCCTCCTGGATACCAACCACACCACTCATCTGTCCACCCCTGCCACCCCAGCCCTGAAAGCCCATGAGTCTCCATCCTAGAGGCCAGGCTGTCCTTCATCAGGGGCCTTGCATTCCAGGCTGACTCCTCATATCAGGGCCGGGGAGCTTGCCAAAGCCACATGTGGTCCTCAGTGCATCTCACGTGGGCATTTCTAAGGAGCAGCTTCTGGTCACGATGCCCTGTGTGAGTAGTCTGTAAGTAGCTGCAGAGTCATGCATAGGTCACTTCTCAGCAGAGTATCTCCATGAGACCTTCCTAGTGTCAACCCTGGGTAAACCAGGCCAGTGGGTCACACTACTGTGTTTCAAGGATCTGCATGTATTATCAATATAATTGTCCTGTCTCCTGTCCTGTAGATATTACAAGCCTCTCTAAAGTTCAAACACTGTCTCATCTCAGTCAATCCTAGTATCCCTTACTTTAAAAAATACTTATTTTATTATTTTTAGTTATGTGTGTGTGTGTGTGTGTGTGTGTGTGTGTGTGTGTGTGTGCAGAAGCCAGAAGCAGACGTCAGATCCCCTGGAGCTGGAGTTGTGAGCTGGAGTTGTGAGCTGGAGTTGTGAGCTGGAGTTGTGAGCTGGAGTTGTGAGCTACTATGTGGGTGCTGGGAACCCAACTCCCATCCTCTCTGAGACAGCAAACAACTCTTAGCCATGGAGCCTCCTCTCCAGCCCCCCCCCCACTTCCTCTTTTGCCTCAAGGTCTGAGATAGAGTTTCAAGTACATCTGGTAGCCTTGGAGTCCGGTCTGACAAGACTAATGCTGACAACTTTGAGACCTTGGCCTTTAGCGGGAGAAAATGGGCATGTGGAGGCTGGGGCTGTGGTGAGGGCAGCAAAGCTTAAGAGCAGATAGCCTTGACATGTAGAACACTGGAGATGGAGAAATGTAAAAGAAGATGGGAGGGGGGGGATAAAGCCATCCCACAAGACTGAAATAAACTTCCCGCTTGGTGAAGCAGTCAGTGCTGCCCATCTGTCCCTGACCACCAATCACAGGACAAACACATTTCTCTCACAGCTGAGGACCTCAGGTGGGAACCTCAGATATAGGTGTGGAATCAGGTAGAAAGGACACAGCTTAGGTGGGCTGGAAGCCCCTTCCTTACCAAGCAAACCAAAGGGCTGGAGCCCAGTCACAGAATCGGGGCAAGAAATGAAAGGCAAGAAAGGAGCCTGGAGAGAGGACTTACCTTTAACAAGTGTTGAGCTGTGTAGAAGCCAGCTGGGCCACTGCCAACCACACAGATCTGAGGGGTCGTTTCCCGTGTGGAGAACTGCTGGCAGAAGCCTGGGGCTGGGCAGAGGAGGGGACGGCAAGGTTAATTCGACACTCTCTAACCACCCCAACCAATTCTGTCCAATTGCAGCCTGCCCTTCACCCTCACCTGCATCTTCCTTCTGTTCCTCAAAGCTCCATCATTCCATCTGAATGCCAGAGGCTGACTTTATCCAGAACCCCATGCCTCACCTATGAACATGCTACGCCAATAACGATAGCCTACGCCAGACCCCCTCGGACCCTGAATCTGTCCTGCACAGCACTTCATTTTTCTTGTGGGGCTCCCTGTATGATTCCACGTCTTTGTATCCCCATCACGTCTCTATCTTACTTTTTTCCCTATCCTTTCTTTTCCCACAGAACTCTATCGTCCATATCCTCACCCCCCTGTCACCCCCAGTTCACCTCATCTCACACATGCGGACCTCACAGTCTAGCCTTTTCGCCTTTACTGACCAGTGTCTTACCCAGGACGCCTCATACCTCATCGCACAGACCCTCTCCCCGTACACCACTCCCATCTCTCCCGCAAGAGCAGACACCTCCAGCTTCGCCCCTCGCCCAGTCCTGCCTCAGCTCCGCTTGGACCCCTGCTCTTGATCACAAGCCTCCCCCTCGCCCTGGTGCAGCCCCAAGAGCCATGCTCCTACTCGGGGTGCTCCTGGAGGGAGGCGGCCGGACCCTAGGCCACGCGGACAAGTGCCACCGGCGCCAGCAGCGCAGAGCCATGGCTGAGAACAGACAGCAGCGGGAGGAAAGGCTCGCAGTGAGTGACTCCTCGGTGCTGAGCGCAGGTCCACAGCCCGCCGGGGGCGGTCCTCTGGGCCCGCCCATCACTCTGGCCCCGCCCCAAACCTCGCCTCCCGCTCGCTAGGGAAGCCCAACTCCGAGACTCCACTCGGCTCTCGGAGAGAGTCCCGCCCCCAGTAGAGAACCACGCCCCCAGCTTCCGAAGCCCGGCCCCCAGAGGGACCGAACTTGAAAAACTTAACAAATTTCTTCCCAGTCTTCCTTGTCGTTACAGATACCGGAAGTCTAGGATTTGAAGAACACGAATCCCCAACGCCATTTCAGGTGCTCTTGGAGAAAGGAGCCAATTAGCAAGGAGCTTACTTTACGTAAAACTTGTCGCTCGCTGATGACGCATCTGGTGCCGTTGCACTTTGATAGGGTGTCTTCCTTCTTGAGTGATTTTTGTCCCAGCCAATCAGGAGCCCAGAGTCCGGAAGTCTCTGGTATCCCGGCTCTGGCCGCCCATTTTTAAGCCTCCGTGTTGAACTGGTGTAGCCCCAAAGAGATAACTGTTCGTGTCAGACCAGGGAAAATATTAAATTCTCAAGAGCTTGTTTCTTTTTGCTTTCTTCTCATTAGAAGGGAGAAAACGCGCGAAGAGACTGCTCTGGCACTGAGAACACTGATCCCGACCTTCAGCCCCTGCCTGTCCAGCGGTACAGGGATCAGGCAGGGCAAGACGGTACCTTAGGTGCAGAATTTAAGGAGGCACCCAAAAGCTCCGTAATCAAGGTAAATCATGCATATTCTAATTATATATTTTAAAATAAAGTTGGTGCAAAAACATAAGCAGTATCTATTTTTGAATTTTTATTACATTATTTGTGGGGCCCGTATACACATGCCACAGCGCTCACATGGTATATGGTAGTCAGAGGACAGCTTTCAGGAATTGGTTCTCTCCTTCCACTGCGTGAGTTTTGGGGTATCAACTCATGACTGGCCCGGGAGCAAGCTACTTTACCCTCTTGCTGACCCACAAATATTTAGAGTTAAGGATGGTAGAGTGCCTACTCCATGTGCACAAGACCCTATTTTCAACCACAACGCCAAAAATATAATTAAAATAAGGGCAAGATCCATCGTCACCTTTGACCAGATAGGCCTAATTTCCCTAAGGGTCTTTCCCCTTCTTGGAAGACTAACCTATCTTGTCATCCCCACAGCATCGGACTCTTGTTTATTTATTTTTGTTGAAGATTGAAGCCAAAGACTTATGCAATTGCTCTACCTTGTAACTGCACCCCTTGATCCTGGCTTAATTTTCTGTTTCATAATTCAGCAGCAAGCCCAGCCTGAGCTACAGAGCAATGCCTGGTCTCATGAAACAGCATGCTACTTCTTTTGTGAAAGGTAAATGGCAGTTGGAATGTCATCATACTAGTTTAAACTGGCCTGACTGGCCTGACTGTAATCTGGATTTCTTGGGCCAGATAAATGGCTGGGTTTCAGCTTGGTGGACTTCATTGTGAGTGACTCCATTTTTGGTTTTTATTCTGGTCTGTCGGAGCCTTGTGCAGGAGCTTAACCTAGAACAGAAGCTTCCCCTGTTTTATATTTCATACTTTTTACACTATTTTAAGGTTAATTTTAGCCAGGCTGTGGAGGTGCATGCCTTTAATCCCAGCACTCAGTAGACAGAGGCAGGCAAATCTCTGAGTTCAAGGCCAGCCTGATCTACAGATCAAGGAGAGCTAGGGCCACACAGAGAAACCCTGTATGGAAAAAACAAACAGGATTATTTTTAATTGAATTTTAACATACAGAAAAGTGCACACATTCTAATCATAGCTTGATGGGTTATGAGCCCATAAGGTGTAGTGATGTGACTGACACCCAGATTGAGAACCAGAACACAGTGAGTAACCCAGGAGCCCTCTGCCCTGCAAGTCACTCCCCCACTCTCTTATTGAGACGTAGATATTAGTCTCTCATATGTCATTGTGTTTTAAGCCTGTCCCACAAGACCAGCAGGCAAGCCGAATGCTGCCCCGAAGCCTATTTTGTGTGACCCCACACACACACACACAAAAAAAAAACAAATAAAATAATAAAAAATTTATATGTAGAGCTTCAGAACCACCCGAGCAGAGGTACCAGGCAGCTGTGAGCCATCTGACGTGGGTGCTGGGAATCGAACTCTGATCCTCTGCAAGTACAGCAAGTGTTCTTAACCACTGAACCATCTTAAATGGTAGCATATTTAATATTTTACTTGTTCATTTCTTTTTAAAAATATATTTTTGTTAATTCTTTGAGAATCTTATACACTATATTTTGATCACATTCCCCTTTTTCTCCCCCTAATCCCCTCCTAGATCCACCCCTTCACCCCAACTTCATGTCCTCTTTTTTTTTTTTTAAATAACCTACTGAATCCAGTTTCTGTTGCCCATGTACTCATAGCATGGTGGGTCTACCAGGGGCTACACCCTTAGAGAAAACTGACTCACCTTTCCCCAGGAAATGTCCACTGTCAGGAGAACCTCAGTTAGCAGGAGGGGCTTCTCAGCCTGTCTCCCCTCGTGCTGGTTTGAATGAAAAAGGCTCACAGGGAGTCGCTCTGTTAGGAGGTGTGGCCTTGTGGGAGTAGGTGTGGCCTTGTCACTGGGGGCGGGGTTTGAAGTTTTCCCCGCTTAAGCCAGGCCAGAGTCACTCTTCCTTTCTGCTGCCAAGGATCCAGATGTAGAACTCTCAGTCCCCCTCCCGCACCATGTCTGCCTGTGGGCCGCCATGCTTCTTCCCATGATGATATTGGACTAAACCTCTGAACTGTAAGCGAGCCCCAGTTAGATGTTTTCCTTTATATAACTTGCTCTGGTCATAGTGTCTCTTCACAGCAATAGAAACCCTAACTAAGACGCCCCTCTATGCTAGAATTTTCTCACTGGCTTGGTCTTGTGTCTTGGCAACCACTGGCTGCTCTGAGTTCATGAGTGCTGTGGTCCTGTCTTGTCCAGAAAACACTGTTTTGCTCTGGTCTTCCCCGACCTCTGTCGCTTACAGTCTTTCTGCCCCCTCTTCTACAGTGGTCCCTGAGCCCTGGGGGCATGTTCATATGGCTGTTTTTTAACACTTTAATGGCACGGTTGAGTTGTGACCGGGATCATATTGTCCACAACACCCAAAATATATATCTGGCCTTTTACACAAAAATTGTGAAAAAACTGTAGGTTTCATGAAAATGGTGGGGTGCAGGGACAATCTTGTTCACTCATTCCCAGAGCATCACATGGTGCCTAGCATCCAATGGGTATTCATAAAGGATTCCCAGAGCATTACATGGTGCCTAGCATCCAGTGGGTATTCATAAGGGATTTACCTTTCTGGTTTTTCCTTTTATTTATTTATGTATGAGTGCTCTACTTGCATGTACACCTTTATGCCAGAAGAAGGTATCAGATACCACTATAGACGGTTGTGAGCTACCATGTGGTTGCTGGGAATTGAACTCAAGACTGCTGGAAGAGCACCCAGTGCTCTTAACTGCTGAGCCATCTCTCCAGCCCTGTTTTTTTGTTTTTCTTTTAGACAAGTTCTCTGAGCCCAAGCTAGCCTTGACTTGCTGTGTAACTGAGGATGACCTCAAACTCCTGATCCTCCTGCCTCTACCTCCGAGTGCTGGGAATTACTGGCATGTGCCACCAAACCTGGTCTTAGCAGTGATGGGAACTGACTCCAGGGTCTGCTGCATGCTAGGCATGTACCAGACTGAGCCTCAGTCCCTAAAGAATTGCTTTTAATGATAAAATCACCAATTATCCTGTCTTGTGGAAGAAAGATAGAAATTCAGGTCAAACACCCAAAATCTCCACAGGGCTTCCCATTCAGAAGCAGCATCTGAGAGTCAATAGCATGGATTCTGGAGTCACTGAGTTCAAATCCCGAGTCTGAATTTAACAGTCATTATATTGAGAGGTTTAATCTCAACTTCTTTTTTCTCCCTTTATAACATGAAAAAAATCATTCTAACTTGTAAAGATTGAAATTAGATGACAGATAAAGACATCTAGCCTGGCCTGGTGGTGCATACCTTCCTTTAGTCCCAGCACTTTGAAGGTAGAGCAGTGGTTCTCAACCTGTGGGTCAGGACCCTTTGGGAGTTGAACAACCCTCTCACAGGGTTTGAATATCGGATGTCCTGCATATCAGATATTTACATTACAATTCTTAACAGCAGCAAAATTACAGTTTTGAAGTAGCAACGAAAATAGTTTTATGATTGGGGGGGAGGGTCACCACAACATGAAGAACTGTATTAAAGGGTCACAGCTTTAAAAAGGTTAAAAACCACTGAGGTAGAGGCAGGTGGATCTCTGAGTTCAAAGTCAGCCATCAGGTGAGGTCCAGACCAGCCAGGGTTATAGAGTGAGACCCTGTCTCAAGAAAAAAACAAAAAAACAAAACAAGAAACCTTCACCGTTTGTGGTAAGCAAACATCAGTTATGATTGTGGTCATCAGTACCGCCACTTCCCATATACTCTGCTCTACATTAGACTCCAGGATCCTGCAGAGCCTGGAAATACTTCATGAATTCCTACTGCTTTCTCTTAGTTCTGTATCCAGCCCACGTCCTTAGAGTAACAGATAATCACATATGGGGACACTAAGCGATTTGCTCCTAGTGTGCCCGTAATATAGTCAGGTCTGTCCCCAGGGCCTCTAGCTGCTGCCCTGGAATGTATCTCATTCAGGCCCAGATCAATAACAATGAGTCACTGGTCGTGTGTTTGGATAGTTTTAATCATTAGCTTTGGGTATGCTGCCAGGACCCTTTTCTGACATCGCATTTTTCATAGGGAGAATTTGCAGTTTGATGAATCACACTCTCAGGCCCTAAGGCCCCTTCTGAACTGCTAATGCATTTCAAATGACCAGCGATGACATACAGCAAAGCAGGAGGTGGTGGTGGCTGCCAAGCCCACCCCATCCCAAGAGGGTGGCTTGGAGCCAAAACTACTGTCCGGGAGCCTCCCAGCAGGGAACAGAGGGCACAGACTCAAAAGGAAGAGTGAAGGGCGTGTGAAGAAGGACCTCTGAGCAGAGATACAGAGGCAGAGAAGCACCTAGGGGCCGGCAGCAGCTAGTAGCCACTGCCAGGCCAGGCCCTGCCCAGAAGGAGCCCAGAGGAGAGGCTGGGAAGAGCCACAGCTGGAGGGAAGGGTCCTGGAGGAAGCTGTGGTCTCTGCTAGAGGAGGGCCAGGCGAAGACAGCAGGAAAAGGCTGTCCAGGCTGGCAACAGCTACCTCTGTCTAGGCCACACCAGACCCAAGATGGGCTCCAACAGGCTGGTCCTCCCAGCTCTCTGTCCATCCTATTCATTCCCTTTTGCTAGCATTCAGCCTCCCATCGTTAGGGAAGTCCACCCTTCCACCCAGTGATTTAACTGAAAAAGCAGTTTGCACTTGGCTTGTGTGTTCTCAATCAAGGACAGTTTTTGCCACTCAGGAGACATTTGGCTGTATCAGGAGACAGTTTTGATTGTCATGATTTGGGTTCCCAACACCAGTCAGTAGAAGCCAAGGGTGCGCACAGTGCTCGGCACAGCCTGAGTGTGTGAATCAGCCAAATGTCCGGAGGGCTAAGGTGAGAAGCCAGGCTATGAACTAACTGCCCTGGCCTCCTGGTGCCAGTCAACCTTGCAGTCCCTCCTCCTGTCTCCACCGGGTCCTTCCGGGAACCCTCTGCTCCATCCTCTGGCTGAGGCAGCTCCATCTCAGTTGCCTGTTGGGCTGGATCTTGGTGTTGTCCCCAGCATGGCTTCCTCCTAGGTTTGGCAACATTGGCTCTCACCCAAGTTGCAAACCGCCCTCCCACAGCCAGGCCTAGCCCTTGTCCTCAACTCTCCTATCTCACCCCACCCACCCCGCTTTGTCCATCCCTCCCGGTCCTCCTGGCCCAGCTCCAGTTCACTGTCTCCATCCTCAGCTGCCTCCCAGTAATTCACCCAGGTTGGATCCTTCTAAACACGGAACAAAGCAGACTTGTCTAGAGCTAGCCAAGGTCATGCTCAAAGCTGGGAGGGGGAGTTCTCCAATTTCATGCCTGAGGCATTTGTACCCCTCTGGAGCACCTCCCTGGAAATACACCCACTTTTATCTCACTGACACTGTGGGTCCTGGGGCTGCTGAGCGTGGTCTGGCACAGGCTCCTTTGGTTGAAGAGCTGGGGGGGGGCTGCCAAAAAATGACCTCACCCTGTTGGCCGCGGGGGACTAGAACCTCAGAAGGTATGGGAGGAAGCAGCAGCTTGGGAAGTAAATGGCTCTTAGGCACCAGGGAGGTCTGAGCTGAGGAGGCTGGCCCTTTGTTCCCCCTCCACCCGAGCATAGGATCCCACCTCACCTGTCACCAGCCCCCTTAGCCCTCCCTGGCTCAGATGCAGCAGAGAAAGGGATCCTGAGATGGAGTCGGCCGAGGCCGAGGTGCATCAGGAAGCGCAGCCTCTGCCTTGTTTTCAGTCCTTCTCCCAGCACCCCACCCCCACTCAGCTCCCCGAGAAGCCCCAGAGCAGGAGAC
Organism: Peromyscus leucopus; assembly: GCF_004664715.2. Taxonomy (NCBI): domain Eukaryota; kingdom Metazoa; phylum Chordata; class Mammalia; order Rodentia; family Cricetidae; genus Peromyscus; species Peromyscus leucopus. Next base: position 99,544,029 of record NC_051086.1, read on the forward strand.
CCCTGGGACATCAGGCACAATCTGCTCTATTCCAGATCCACCGGGGCCAGCAGTGCAGGAGGGCCAGGGCGGGGAGCCAGCCTTCACTGCAGCCCCACCAGCTCGGTGATGGACGGGGCATGCACCATGAACTCCTCATAGTGGCTGAGGAACAGCTGGAAGCGAGCCAGATAGGAGTCCTCATTATAGGGCAGCTGCTTGTCATGAAGAAACTTGGATACCAAGGGCTTCACCTGAGAAAGAGTCGCAAAAGGAGAGAGCCCTCTGAGTCGCAGGCCTGCAGCGGGCTGCCCACCACTGAGCTCCCTTGTCGAACCCTAGCCATTCTCTGCTGGGGACGTGAGGGGCTGAAGTATTGGAGAGCTTTTGAATCCTTCTACCCTACCCTAGAGGGAGGAATGGCCTCTCACCCTCACTCCCCACAAGACTCTCAACTACATGCCCACCCTCCTCAACTCCCTCTGGTAAGCATCTTCTTTGGGTCAAATATTTCAGATCTAATTTCATCTTCAAAATCATCAAGATGAACCCTGTCCCCTCCCATTTTACAGACAAGGAAACTGAGGCTCAGTGAACTTGCCCAGAGTCATATTGCTACTAGGAAACCCAGGTGACTCTGGTATAAAACCCATGTTGTTACTTGTACTCCAGGCTGCCCTTCCTGGGTGACCTTTGAAGAAGCCAGTGAGGGGACCCAGAGTTGAGATGTACCTGCAGGTTCCCCACCATCCACCCTCAGACAGGCCCTTCTCCCCACCCTTCTTCCCAGCCTTTGGCTACCTTCAGGCACATGTGGTCAGAGAGCCACGGGAAGAGGTGATGCTCCACATGGCAGCTGATGAGCGAGTGGCCAAATGCCCAGTCCAGCAGTGGCTGCCGTGGCAGGTTCAGCACCCCCAGGCTCATCATGTGAATCCGTCGGGGCTTCTTGTCCAGGGAGAACATAGGCAATCCGATGTGCTGTGATAGACATATGGGTCACACCCTGTGGGGGCTTAGACAACCCTGGGTCTGTCTTCACCAAGTGTACAGAGGCCAGTGGGACCCTAGAAGTGTGAGAAAGCTCTAGCCAAATTCCAGGGCTAACCCAGTCTGCAGTGAGCTGAGTCTTTCCCACATCTGGGCCTCTCCCCATTTGGGCAATGAAGGGCTTTGTCTATGCATCTTTTCAGAACCCTGGCATTCAAATGCCCCTCACTCACTGCTTGTTCTTGTGACCCTGCATGCCTCACACCAGTAGCATGCTTTTGCCCGTGTGTCCAAGCTCAAGGAGAGCAAAGGGAGGGCCCAGCCAATGCCACGAGGCAGGCCAAGGGCAGGGCAGAAGACGGAAGGTCTTTGAGAACAGCCAGGAGTTCGGCATTCAATGCTGGCACCGTTTCTACGGGGAGACCTCGTTGCTCCCCTATGGGTGAAGACCTGTTAGGTCTCTGCACAATCCCCTGGCACTGGGCACATCTGCAGCTAATTACTCCATCCTCTCACTATGTCCCATCTACTTGTCTCAGTTCAAATGAAGTACTTGTTTACCTCAAGGCAACCTAGACCCAGGGAGGTGCCTGACCCAGGGAGGTGCCTGACCCAGGGAGGTGCCTAGTGGAGAAGGTGTTTCTATGTACTGATTGAACGAAACAGTAGAAGGGGATATGTAAACTTGACCTTGAATGATGGGTAGGGTTTAGACTGGAGAAGAAAGCCAGGAGGATCTCTCCAGGACCAGGCAAAGGCTTCATTGAAACCCAGACTTCTTCCTGTGATGACCCACTGTGAACTTCCTGTGATGACCCACCGTGACAGGGGAGGAGCAGGAATTGGGGAAGCGTCCTTTGGTGACCTCTCTCTACCTAAAGCTTGAGTCTGGCCTGCTGTCGGACAGCTGTAGATGCTCCTCTTAGCTGCCTGGGTCCAGGGCTGGGAGCTTACCTGGAAGATGTTGACATGGAGATAGGGGTGGGCCAGCAGGGATCTGGCGAGCAGCATGCAAGCCAGTGCTGAACTGGGGCTCTTGAAGCCCGACACATTCAGGAGCAGCCAGTACTGAGAATAAAGGCCCAGGGACATGAAGCCCAGTGTCCGAAGTGCCACCCTCAGCTCTTCCTTCCTCAAATGTTCTGTCAGAGGGACAAGAGGTGATGTAAGGGAGAGCCATCATGAGCCGGCTCCCCGGTAACCAGGAGTGTTAAGGTACAGTGCTCTGGGTGTGTTCAGTGAACCTAGACAACATGAAAAGCATATCCTGCCTTTGCACCCTGGCTAAGGTCAAGGCCTGCAGTGTGGTTTGTACAGGACATCTACAGTGACCCCACACACCCTAAGATTTTATGTTATAATTTTGTGGTGTGTGTGTGTGTGTGTGTGTGTGTGTGTGTGTGTGTGTGTGTAAGTGCTGGTGCCCATGGAAGCCGGAGGTATTGATTGATTCCCCCTGAAGCTGGAGTTACAGGGGATTGTGAGCAACCCAGTGCAGATGCTAGGAATTGAAGTCTGGTCCTCTGGAATAGCAGGAAGCCCTCTTAACCTCTGAGCCATCTCTCCAGCCTGTACAAAGCTCCCGTATATCTGTGGGATATACGTGTGGGCTCCTTATATTTTCACACCATCTTTGAGCAGGCGAAGAACCTAAGGCAGGCAGGTCAAGTTACCTGCCCACAGCCACCAGCCAGTAAGTAAAGGAGAGACCTGGGTCAGGTCCGGGGTTCTTTCCACCCAGCTTGGCTGCCTCGGACAGTCTTGACTCATGGCTCCCAGCTACCTCCACAAGCAGGGTCCACAAAACCAGGAAGGAAGGGAAGAGGGCTGGGGCGGGTCGTCAGGACACCCCAATCCGGTCCTCACCAAGAGCTACCAGTGGAGTTAAGATAGGGATCAAGAACAGTAACCAGGAGGGAAGGGAAGAGGGCTGGGGCGGGTCGTCAGGACACCCCAATCCGTCCGGTCCTCACCAAGAGCTACCAGTGGAGTTAAGACGGGAATCAAGAGCGGTGCAAGGAGCATGTAGACGTAGCGGTTGAGGCACGGCATCTTCCATGTGCTCGAGTCTCCCAGGCCCACCACGTTGGTGTAACCATGGTGCATGTTGACGTGGCTGAACTTACCAAACTCTGCAGGAAAGGCTGTGCAGACCTAGAGGGGAAGCCAAAAGGGCACTGGGTCCATGTCGGACACAAGTGAACGAAGCAGAACCCAAGGAGCCTCGAGAACACTTCCACCCTTCCTACCCACCCTCCTCTGCGTCCACAGTAATCTAACTTGTCCATCATCTCTCAAGCATCCGTGACCCCCGTGAGGCAGCCAGGCATCTACTTGTTGTTGCTCTGCAAAGCATTTAGGGACAAGGAACTTGAATCACTGGATTGCCACTCCCTCACTGGCTACCAGCTAGGCAACTTCTCAAACCTCAGAGGTTATCTGTCAGTGCAGGTAAAGCTGGAATCTGCCACAATTATTTTGTGTGTGTACCTGGCAAACAGCTGTGCCTTCCTGACACTACTTGGCAGCCTGAGCTTGGAGGAGTAAGGAAAGGTTTCTGGGAGTGGTTTGAGGGTGCAAGGGGATCACTTCCTGTAGAGCCCACAATGCAGGCTGAAGGGGCATTGGGGCACTAATATGCCCAGAGCCAATATCTCCCTCGAGTGACTCTTTGGCAATGCCACTCACCAAAGCGCAGCACACACTTTGGCAAGGAGAGCAGTCATTCTGAATGCAAAAGAGGTGCTAGGTTGTTTCTTATGTAGATATATGCAGATGAGCATGCAGATGTAAGGCTTCAAGTGTTTTATCCAGGCCAGAAGATTTTGATGACTTTAGTGAAGATGCTCCCCTGTTTACAGAAGAGGAAGCTTCTCAATACCAGCTGCTGTGAGGCAGGCAGACTGCAGGGCACATGCACCGAGCACCAGGTCTCAGAGTCAGGCCTGCCTTACCCACTGGCCTGCCAGGGTATGCTTTATACCTCTGGGGATCTGCCCCACATAGAATAAGCTAATTCCTTTTGTTTGTTTTATTAATGTGTGTGTGTATGTTATGTGTGGGCACACAAATGCCATGATGCACGTGAGGAGGTCAGAGGACAACTTTGTTGAATCAATTCTCTCTTTCCACCTTTACACGGGTTCCAGGATCAAGCTCAGGTCACTAGGACTGTATTGTAGCTGCTTTTACTTCCTGAGCTATCTCTGTGGCACCCGGAAGTAACTGTGTGCTCTTCTCCAAGGCCAGTCCTTTTACCAAGAGATGCCAGCTGAGTGCAGCACCCTCGTTGCCCACCGACAGTTGATTTCGCTTCTGGCACCTGCCCCCCTTCTCCCTGCAGCCCACCAGCAACTGTTCTTGGAGAGTCAATGCCAGAACCAGCCTGGAGCCTGACCAGGACTGTGCATCTAGAGATGGGTACCCTCAGGTACCTAGAGGCTTCTCAGAAAGGTCCCAGGCATAAGCCAAGGCCCTCAAGTGTGACTGGTGACTTGAGACTTGCAGAGCCAATGGTTTCTATTAATAAGAACTTATCTGAGGTTGTTTCATAACTAGATTTCTAGGTCCCCCCCCCCTTTTTAGTGTATGTGTGTGTCTGCATGTAAGTATGCACACTTATGTGCAAGTGCTCACTGAGGCCAGACTGGGCCATTATACTCCCTGGAGCTGGAGTTACGAGACTTGCAAGCTGCCCAGTGTGGGTACTGGGAATGGACACTGAGTGCTCCTAACCCTATCCACCCCCTCAGTCCCGTTTAGATGTTCTCTCGTGAGAGAGAGAAGGGAGTGATTTGGAGGAAAAAAGAGGAAGGTGGATTGTAGTATGTAGACTGTAGTATGTAGACTGTAGTATGTAGACTGTAGTATGTAGTATGTGTGCCCATTACGCATCCACTCAAGGACAAAGGGAAATGATTAATGCTGCTGAGTTACTTGTAAAATGGGTTGTGTCCTTTCTGTAAACTGTCGTAATTGTTTGAGACAGGATCTGGATGTGTAGCCCAGGCTGGCCTGGAGCTCTCAGTCTTCCTGTCTTGGCCTCCTGAGTGCTGGGATTACAGGTACATGCCACCACACCCAGCTGTAAAGGACCATTTCCAAGTCTTACCAAAGAGTTTTCCTCATCCAGACGCAGAAAAAGTTCCAGAAACCTCAAGGTGGGTGCAGCTTCTTAATACCACTCACCAACCTCTGTTGCGGGTGCCTTCGGGAAGATTCAAGAGTGCTCTGTCTCTACAGCGTTCATACTCTGAACACTCAAGACATGTGGGGAGCAGTATGAATGGGTGTGAGTCCCTTTTGACGGCTCTTCGCTTACACTCCAGGGCCCTCAAAACTCCCATTCATTCATTTGTTCATGAATGCAGTTGCTTGTTCACTTAAGCATCCTGCAGCACCCGAGGGTGTCGGGGGCCCCATGCTAGGCCTGTGGGAACACCAGGGGCAGGCGGGAAAGATCCTGTGGCTCCTTCTGGCCCAAGCAAGCTGTCAGGACTGCAGCCTCACCATTGTCCGGCTCTTATCCTCAGAGTGGTTAAGTCACACCGCTGTCCATTCCTAGTATCCTGAGGACCCACACTCAGGCACCTGCATTTCCCTGAATGGGGCAGCTGGGAAAACCCAGCCTGCAGTAACACCCATGTCACATTTGGGGTGTATTTATTTAAAAAAAATACTGGTGGCTTACTTGAAGCTCAGGTTTTTTCCGATTGTTTTGACAAAACCTACTGCTGAGGCGCCACCACCCAGAGCTGGGGAGGGACTGCCTATCCCGGGAACCAGCCAGAGGGTTCTTAGAGAAGAAAAGGAGCTGGGCTCACCATAGCCTGCTGTCCCCCGCCTGAGGGACAACGACCACCACCCTTCTTTTGAACCCTGCCCATATTGCTGCCCCAACTCCTGGCCCATTTCAGGAGGGGCCCCATGATGCCCTTGGCTTCCACCTGGAGACCTAGACTTCACCCTTGACCCTTCTTACTCCTCCACCCCTCCCCTCTTGTGCTCGATGGCACACAGCCAACACCCTCCTGCACCCCCCTTCCCTGCACCCCAGCCTGGGCCTAGGATCCCTCCTATCTTCCTCCTGGCCTCTCTACCAGCAGCCTCCAGCCAGCTTCCTGCCTCACCTACCGCAGATCCAACTAACGGAATGACCCAGTTTCTGCCCATTCAGGTCATGCTGCTGTAACTTCATACTTGTTTTTCAGTCCTGCAAAGCAGTTTTTGTTTGTTTGTATTTGTTTTTGTTTTAGAGAAGGTCTCCAACTCCCTGTATAACTGAGGATGACCTTGAACTCCTAATACTCGAGCCTCTACGTGTCCAGTGCTGGTTACAGGTGTGAGCCACCAGGCCTGGTTTTATGCGGCACTGTTGTAATTTTGTGCGTGCTAGGCAAGATCTCTACCACCTGAGCCCCAGCCCCAGCCCCTGTTTATTTAACAGGAGAAAATAAAACAAAGAGTTCCGGAATGATTAAAGAAGGGAATGGACAGAACTAATAACTTGGGTGATATCCCAGGAGGAAAACTTAGCCCCAGACTTTGTTTTTGAGGCAAGATCTCACTCTGTAGACCAGGCTAGCCTTAAACTCACAGAGATCCACCTGCCTCTGCCTCCTAAGTGTTGGGCTAAAGGCTTGTGGTAGCATACCATACCACCCCTGGACTTTTTAAGCTCTGTCTCATGGCAAACCTCTTTGGCTACAAGACAAAGTACTGATTCTTCTGCTTGGCACATGGGCCTTCTTGGCCCCTTTCATCTGGACTCCTGTGAGAACCTGGTGGCTTCCAGACACCTCACCAGCTGCTCTTCTAAAATTCTTCCAGGGTTTCTCAGCCTCTATGCCACTGATTTTAAAGACCAGGCTGCTTGCCCCACCCCCATCCATTTTTCAAGTGTGTGTGTGTGTGTGTGTGTGTGTGTGTGTGTGTGTGTGTGCACGCGCGCGTGTGGATGTTTGTGCACCTGGGCAAGTGTACATGTGGAATCCTGAAGTTGATGGCAGGATTCCTCAATCACTTCCACCTTATCCTGTGAGATGATGTCTTTCAGGCCAACCCAGAGCTTGCCAGTACAGCCAGTCCTGATAGCTAGCTTGCTCTGGGGATTCCACTCTCTCTACTTCCTGAAGCAGGACTTACAGCTGGGCCGACAAATCCACCCATCACTTATGGGATTCTGGAGATCCAGTCTCCCATCCTTACACTTGCATGGCAAACACTCATCCCCACAGCCTGTTCATGTCACTTCTTGGGACCGGGCATATTGAAAAATCTATACATGTGATAAAAAGGCAGAGAACTAAAAACAAGTGCTAACGTCAGCTTCCTTGGTTTTGATATTGAATGACACTTAAATGTAATTACTGGAAGGAAACAGAAATGACTGATCCAATCCGCTAGACTTCTCTCCCCTACACTGAGATGTCCTGTGAATCTGTAATTATTATAAGACTTGAAAGTTGGTGTACAGCAGTGTATTTTGTACTGAATATCTGAATTGGTCCTCTAAATAAGATTTTTAAAGTAAAAAGAGAGAAACAGACAGACATACACACACACACACACACACACACACACACAGAGAGAGAGAGAGAGAGAGAGAGAGAGAGAAGAGAGAGAGAGAGAGAGGCCATAGTTAAGACTGGGGTACAGCTCAAAGACAGAGCAGGTGTCTGCTACACACAAGACCCTGCATTCAATCCCTAGCACCAAAAAAGAAAACTATATCGGTCATGGCAGCTCTTATTCAAACGAGGCCTGATGGGAGCAGGCAGAAGATGGTAAGATGGGCCAGAGGGAACAGCCTTGATGGGGCAGCTCTGGACTCAGCCAGGAGGGAGCAGACGAGGATCAGGACTAGGCTTGGGATTCTCTGTGGTTTGTACCACAGGGGACCTATGGGTGGTGACAGGCCTTCCCCTGTGGGACACAGCAAGCTGCACAGGATTCCTAGTGGATCAGCTGTGGCTCCATCCCACAGCACAAAGCTGAGTGTACAGGAGGGTTTAAAGAGGAGACATAATAAAGAGCTTCGTGATTAGCACGGCTGGTTTCCGCCTGTTCAGGGGAGCATCCTTGGCTGTGATACTAAAGGCTTTTCAGAGGTTAATCCTCAAATTCAGAACTTAAACCATAATGACCTACTCATTCTATCTTCTAGTGGTCGTCCTAACATGACATCATTCCCTGGCCAACTCCAAGGATATACCTAGCAGCCTGGGTGATATAACCAGGAAAGAAAATGCTTGCTGGGTAAGACTAGGGTAGGAACTTCCTCAAGTAGGCCAGAAAGGGGTCCTCAGAGAAAACTCTTCTGGTGTGGGTAGGGGTTCGTGATTTTGAATACAGCCTAGAGTGATAGCCCTGTTCTATTCTGTGCCTCTGCTCTCCAGAGTCACTGGGTCAGCTTAGACCCAGCAGGCCACAGATACTATTACCAAACACTGGATTACCAAAGAAAACCAGAAGGACCCCGCTGATGCCTGGAGCTGCAGACTCTGAAGAAGCCCCAAAGGAACCCAGGGAAGGAACCAAAGGAAGAGCAGATATTCTGCAGTAATGATGTCTCTAGGGGGATGACGAGAGAAGACAGCAGGAGGTAGAAGTGAGAGTCCGGGGTCCAGGAAGAGTCCCGTGCACCTCGGAGGTGCCCAGGCCAGGAGAGCCTGTCCTGTGCCAGGTAACCCAATACCAACCAACACCTGCACCGCTCTGCCAGGCTCTGCAGCCTCACGGTTAACAAGCACAGAACAACAACAAAACAAACCATCAAAAGCAGTCCATGCTGCCCTGCAGCTGTCAGTGTGTCCTCGCCAACTGGAAAACACAAAGCGACACTATGGCTCATGGAAGGCAGGCCTGGAAAGTTGCACTGTCTCATCCAGCGCCCTCGCAGGGGTAACGAGGAGGTTGTGTTATCACGCTTGTGGGGTCCATGAAGAAAATAACCCCAGATATAGAATTAACCACCTTGCTCAAGCTTGGCACCACTATTGGAACTCCAATCAAGGCACAAGGCTCCAAAGGCTCCAAAGATGTTGCCCTATACATGCCAGCCAGGTGGGGCTGACCCACACTCCCCCATACTTGGGAACCAGTCCTAGAGAGGAACCAGAGTTCTCTCTAAGGTTGGAAAATAGAGATGCCTCCCTGCCCAGGTCACTTGGAGGGCCGGACTGGCAAAACTACTTCTCGTTGCTCACAGCTCACCAAAGGCCACTGCAGCCCAGTCAACAGTGTCAGGACGAGAGGGGGGAGTCCAGGCCTTTCCTCCCCAGCCGCAAAAGGGCATAGGCCTGCAGAACATAACACACACACACACACACACACACACACACACACACACACACGCCACTAGCTAACTTTCCTGTAGACCTTGTCCACAAGTGGAATGCAAGGCCATGACCAGCAAATACTGACAGAAGAGCTGCTAAGAACTGGGTCAAAGGAAGAGGCAAAGATGAGGCCAGTGAACCGAGTTCACATGGGACAAAGCTGTGTGCAACAGACAGAACTCAGGCCTAAGGCTGTCTGGTTCCACAGGTCACTGTGCCAAGGTTCTGAAGGAGCTACCAAGCAGGGCAGGCCAAGAGAACATTTCAGTGTCTCCTCCCTGCCTCCACTCCATACAGAGGAGAGCTCTTCTGTCCCCAGGCAGTCAAAAAAAATCAGAAGTCCTCCTGCTTGATCAGGCATCAGTTATCTAGCGACCTGATAAGACTTCTTCAGAGTAACCTCCACACAATAAACTCCCTGCAGTTGGTTAATCTGTGATTGACAGCATTTTCTATTCCCTGGCTGCCACAGGCTCCTAGCACACAGCACCACTTTAGAAAACCCAAGCAGGATTAAGCCTGCATTCTGAATCCCAGCATTGGGATACTGTTTATACAAATGATACAGACATCACCCCTGCCTCTCCCGGCAGGTGACAGACCCTGACCCCAGGCTCCAACTGAGCCTCCGAGTCTAGGCAGACCCAGAGCTTCCTGGAAAGGGGGGTATTTTAAAATTGACCCTCGGAATCCACAGCCTGTGGGTTCTTCATGCCCCTACCCCATCAGAAGCCTGGGCTCGTAAGAAGGTATTGAGGGGAGGAGAGGACAGGGAATGCTAGGTAAGAAATGTTCCCACCACTCAATGTGTGATATATCAAAAGGTGTGTGTGTGTGTGTGTGTGTGTGTGTGTGTGTGTGTGTACATGTACACGCGCGCACGTGTGTGGTGTTTACCTAAAGCTGTATAAAAAGTTACATGATTTAAGGGGCAGAAGATATGGCTCCACAGGTGAAAGCAATTACTGCTCATGCAGAGGACCTGGGTTCCGTTCACAGCACCCATGTTGAATGGCTCCAGTTCCTGGGGATCTGATGCCCTCTTCTGGCCTCTATGGGCCCTGTATGCATGTAATGCACACAGAGACATGCAGTTGCACACACATACCCATAAATAAAAGGAAGGACCTTCACAATCACTCAGCAAGTTCAGCTTGTGGTCAAGCCTAACGGCCTGAGCTGGATCCCCAGGACCCATATGGTGGCAAGAGAAAACTGAGAACTGACCCCTGCATGTTGTCATCTGAACTTCACTGGTGTGTCATGGCATGTGCAACCCCCCTAAAACAAACAAGTAAATAAATGTAATAAAACAAAAATTATATAAAATTTAAAAAACAGCGACATAACTTTATAAAAAGATAGCGATTGGGTTGGTTGGTCCCAATAACGAGTCCTTTCCAGACAGACCTATTCCTCCTAGCAGCTTCCCCATCTATTCCTGGGGAACCTGGGTGGCTAGGTGAGGGTCCCCCTGGAGCAGAAGAGAGGACAACTTTGGCAGAGGATCTGGGGCGGCCTGAAGAACAACTGTCCGGTGCCCTTTGCCTTCCTAGTGGCTCACGGGTGAGAAGGCAGAGCAAGGAGGGTGGGTGGAAGGAGAGAGATAGCAGAGCCCTTCCTGCGGGCTTAGAGGAGCACAGAGCCGTCAGCAGGGTCAGCAGGGTCAGCAGGTGTGAGAGCAGGCTACAGAGCTGGAGTGCTGTGACATTGTCCCCACCCCCACCCCCTCCCCCGTCTGCCCTTCAAACAATGAGCCCTGATTGCAGGACCCAGAGGCTTCTGTGAGACACACAACCCCAGAGCAAGACTGGCCAGTTGCAGGCCAAGTTAATTTGTCAAAGGCAGACACCGGGCTCTGTAGGATGCAGGACCACTCACTAATGCCAGCTTCCTCTCAAGGGCTTGAGAGGAATACATGAGTGGGCACACACACACACACACACACACACACACACACACACACACAGGAACTGTGTCGTACACTGCCCACTAGGGTCCACCAACCCTCTGCAGCAGCTGCTTGCCAACATGGAGATGCCCAGCAACTGCCTGCCCCACCACTGCCAACCTCACCTCCACAAAGAAAATCATCAAGATCTTGTTCCAGCGTTTGGACTCTGTGAGGGCACCGTGAGTGGCCAGGTGGCTGCCCTTGACTGTGAGTGTGTAATGGCAGATGCCCAAGATGCTGATGCCAGTGGTAAAGGCCAGGACACTATGGAAGCGCAGGCACAGGAACCCTGCAGAGAGGAGGGACCAGGGATCAGGATCTTTGGCCAGCTTTGGAAAATATGGGCCCAGGCCAACATGCACACAATTGCCCAAACCCCAAGCCAAAGAAGGCCAGCCCTGGGCCTGTGGCAGGCAGGTTCCTGGGCCTGAGAGGGGTGGATTGGCTCTCTGTAGGATTTGGGGCACTAAAGATCCCCCTCCACGGGCTTGCCAAGGATATTCTGCTGTCCACATTCTGCCAGGTCACCCTCCTGAACCCCAGCCAGAGCAGAGTTGGGGACTGGATGTCACAGAGCCAATAGACAACGAGAGGTGCAGACTGTTTCTTCAGTCCCACTCTGCCCATCTCGGGCGTCCCCCTTAAAACATGCTCTTCCCTTCTATCCATTCAGGACTCCTTGTGCAACTTTTTTCTCCACCACTTCCAAGCATCGGACTTTCTCCCAGCTCCAGCGGGACATGCAGTAGACTCCTTCCAACTAGACTTTGGAGACTGATCCAGGGTCCCAGAGTCCTGAAGTTCCCTTCCAGCCTGCACCACCTCCAGCCCCGCGCCACCCCCAACCGCAGCCAGTGCCTTTGTCTCACCCGCCGGCAAGGCGAGCAAGCTGACAGCGAGGACGGCGCAGTCCACACCGCGGCGCTCCCACCAGGAGCTCGCCCGCACCACATCCTGCACCTGCCGCTCCAGCTCGCTCAGCAGCGCCTCAGCAGCGCCGTCCCCCGGGGACGCGCTCTGCTCGGGCTCCATGGGATCCCAGGACACACGGGGCTGGGGACAAGCGAGGAGGACCGGAGAACTCGGGTGTGAGCGGCCGCTGCTCCGGAGAGAAGACAAACGCGCGGCGGGGGGGGGGGGGGGGAGCGCGGGGGGCGGAGTCACGTACCGAGTTGGGACACCACCAGCCAGAAGTCACCGTGAGAAGCTCCGTACCTTCTGGCACCGGCAGCCGTGACCCGTGACCTAGGCGGGGCCTAAATGCAGCCTCCCTGCCAGCCCGCTGCACCAGAACAGCTTGGAGAGGGAGGAGCCAAAGCGAAGCCCGGGAGTTGGGGGACCTGGGGTGGTGACCCTGAGACAAGGACCAAACTGAGGTAGAGGAGACAGCGCTGGGGGGAAGCAGAAGCCCCGCGAAGGCCTTAGCTGTTCATCCACCTCCTCCTCGCCCTCTCCTCTCATCTCTGCCTTTGGTTTGTTCTGCATTCTTAGGCCCAAAACCTGAGTATTTCTCTATTTAAACTTTATTTCATTAAATTATTCATATGTGTGTGTAGAAGTGTACGGTGTCTATGTGGAGTTCAGGGGATTGTGGGAATCAGTGCTCGTTTTCCACCATGTGGGTCCTGGGGAACTCAGCTCACCGGGCTTGGCAGCAAGCGCCTTTACTGCTGAGCCATCTGTGACTACTCAGGATCTCCCTTGCAACGTGCATATTCATCTTTGGTATCTGGAACATAAGTGTTTCTGGATTGCTGGAGCAGAAAACCCAGGGGACTCACTTTGCAGATAGGGAGTGTGTGTGGGGGGGAACCACTCTGAGTGCGTTTTTAACAGAAGTGACTTGACTCCCCTCTCTGTCCCATTTCATCTTCACGGTACTCCCCCAATTTCATATCAAAACCTTTTTTAAAAAACTGACTGGATCTGGTAGGGAGGAGACAGCAGTGTTTTCCCAGGAGACCCTTGAGCACCTGTCAGGGAGAGAGGCTTGATTTTAATCCCCCTTCCCCCCCAGCTCTCCTTCATGGATTCATCTATGTTCTTCCAGTTTTGTTTGAAGACATGATCTGGTTTGCAGCTCAGGCTTCTCACAATGGATTGTGTAGCCCAGGCTGGTCTCATACTTACAATCCTGGCCCAGCTTCCCAAGGACTGGGATCTGTGGACTGAGATCAAGAACTCCTTACCAGGCCAGTGTCCTCCTTGAGCTGTTTCCTCAACTTCCACAAGCATAAGAGGCTTTGTATGTTCCCAGTGACCCTGTGGAAATGACAGTCTCCCAGGTAGATGTAGTTCGGATCTTTCTTTCCAACATTTTGGTTCTGAGGATCAAACTCAGGCCATCAGGCTTGGCAGCTAGTGAGCGCCTTGACCTGCTGAGTCACCTCCCCAGCCCTTTATTTATTGATTTTTTCTTCTTTTATGCACATGAGTGTTTTGTCTGCATGTATGGATGTGTACCAGGTGAGTATCTGGTGTCCATGGAGGCCAGAAGAAGGCACTGGATCCCCTGGAACTGGAATTATAGACAGTTGCAAATCACCAGGTGGGTGCTGGGTACTGAACCCGGGCGGGTCTTCTGCAAGAACAAGTGCTCTGGAGCCACCTTTTATTTATTTATTTATTTATTTATTTATAAGAATGAACCCTGCTCATTCAGTTAATGAAGGGGCTGGACGCTGGTGGCGCACACCTTTAATCCCAGCACTCAGGAGGCGGAGCCAGGTGCATCTCTATGAGGTTCAAGGCCAGCCAGGTCTATAGAATGAGTTCCAGCACAGCTAAGGCTACCCAGAGAAGCCCTGTTTCAAAAAACAAACAAAAAAATTAATGAAGAGTCAGAGAAATTAACTAACTGATCTGTGCTAAACCCCACAATTACTAAATGGCTGAACTAGAAACCAAAGTGCCTGCCAATCCAGTTCTATTTGTCAACAAATGGTCTTAGACAGAGAAGGGTGCTGCCCTCCTCCCTCCCTACCACTTGGTGTCCCTACCACCAGACTAGAATTTTCAGGGAGGGAGATGTACAAGTCTTAGAAATGTAAGAGTGGGTAATGTTGAATTAACTGGGGAGGGAGATCCTGCTGCCTTTATCATACACGGGAGGAAGGGCCTGCCTGGTGTGGCCAAGCCTGCTACCAAGCCCCAGCTACCCTGGTACATCTATAATAATAAACTAAGGGGGAAAGGGCTGGAGAGACGGTTCAGCAGCTGAGAGCACTTGCTGCTCTTGCAGAGGACCAGAGTTTGGTTCCCAGAACCTCCACGACAGCTCACAATCCTCTGTGACTCCAGTTCCAGGGGACCCGACATTCTTTTCTGGATGCTACAGTCACCAGGCACACATGTGATGCTCATACGTACATGGAGACAAAACATTCATAAACATAAAACTATTATTTTTAGTTGACTAAAATAATAAAACTATTATTTTAGTTTAGAGGAGACTGGAGGGGGCAGAAAGCATGTGAGGGGGAGCTGGCCAGTAGCTCTCTGGAGACGGGTAGACTTGGTTTCAACAGCCTTGACCCAGGAAAGGGAACAAGACATTCTGCATTCTCAAGGCAGGGGGCAAGCAGAGAGGAGCAAGGGAAGGAAAGCAAGGAGAAAGACAGGGAGCGGGGACTGGAGGTCCCCGCAATGACAGGCAGCGACTGCAGGAGCCACAGCAGGCTTTAGACCAGAGGAGGGTTTGTGTAATGTGTTTAGGGAGAATTGTCTATACAAGAAAGAGATGAAGGGGAATCTAGAGAGTGTTTGAAGATGCCCAAACAAAGAGGTACCATGAGCATTTAGCTAGTAGAGGCAGAAGTTGTGGGATATACAGAGACAAAGGAGATGTGAACAGTTGGTAATCAAAGAAAATACACAAACGGCCAGGAGAAACATGAAAACAGGCTGTAGATGAGTAGCCAGGCCCAGGAAATGTACCTAAAATGAGCCACTGAACTCAGTGCTGGAGAAGATACATAGCAACTGTGTTATCAACCAAAGTGTGTAGTGATGTGACCCCTTCAGAAAAGTTTGCGAGGGCTTTTGGTGTTGGTGTTGGTGTTTGTTGGTGTTGGTGTTGGTGTTGGTGTTGGTGTTGGTTGGTGTTGGTGTTGGTGTTGGTGTTGGTGTTGGTGTTGGTGTTTGTTGGTGTTTGTTGGTGTTGGTGTTTGTTGGTGTTTGTTGGTGTTGGTGTTGGTGTTGGTGTTGGTGTTGGTGTTGGTTGGTGTTGGTGTTGGTGTTGGTGTTGGTGTTGGTGTTTGTTGGTGTTTGTTGGTGTTGGTGTTGGTGTTGGTGTTGGTGTTTGTTGGTGTTGGTGTTGGTGTTGGTGTTGGTGTTGGTTTGGTTTGGTTTGGTTTGGTTTGATTTGAGGATCCAAACCTGGGCCTTGCACCTGCTGATCAAGTCTGTCACTGGACTATAAACTCTAGCCCTTGGTTTGTTGAGATAGGGTCTCACCATTCAGCTGAGGCTGTCCTCGAACTCACAATCTTCCTGCCTCTGTCTCCCAAGTGCTGGAAT
Organism: Peromyscus leucopus; assembly: GCF_004664715.2. NCBI lineage: Eukaryota > Metazoa > Chordata > Mammalia > Rodentia > Cricetidae > Peromyscus > Peromyscus leucopus. The sequence goes on from NC_051086.1 coordinate 99,559,809, forward strand.
TACAAATACACACCACTAACCGAATGATGATTTTGTAAAAGGTTAAATATATACCCACTGTGTGGCCTAGCCACTCAGCTCCCAACTATCTGCCCAACAGGGATGAAGATGTTTGTCCACAAAGTCTTGTGCTTAGTGGTCATGGCTGACTGGAAATGGTCTACATGTCCAGGGGAATGGACATGTGAACCATGATGCATTTCTACAGCATGAGCAGTAGAACAGAGCCACTGGTCCAGGCAACAGGATAGATGGATGGTCTGACAGATTGCATTCCATAGATCTGTGTTAAAGGAAGAAGCTAGACTCAAGTTCTCACTGTAGGATTGCGATTGGGCAAGACCAAAACACAGTGACGCAAATCACACCAGCAGCCTTTATGTATGTTATACTTTAACTCTAATTTGTTTTTTTTTCTTTGTTGTTTTTTCTAAGGCAGGGCTTCTCTGTGTAACATCTCTGGCTGTCCTGGAACTCACTCTGTAGACCAGCTTGACCTCGAACTCATAGAGATCCACCTGCCTCTGCCTCCCGAGTGCTGGGATTAAAGGCGTGCACCACTACTGCCCAGCTGAACTCTTTCTTTTATGTGACATTGGGACTCAAACCCAAGGCCCAGAATGGTAGGGGACCTCTTTAGCATCGAGCCTGCAATTCTGTTTGTTTGTTTTCTCTTTTTTAAAATTTTGGGCGTATACATATATATATGTATGCCCCAAATTTATATACATATGGATAGTTATGAGCAACCATGTGTGTGCTGGGATGTGTGTGTGTGTGTGTGTGTGTGTGTGTGTGTGTGTGTATTTATTGTTTGGGTCTTTGTTTTTGTTTTTGGAGAGAGGGTTTCTCTGTGTAACTGCCCTGACAGCTTTGGGGTTGGTCTCGAACTCACAAAGATCTGCCTGTTTCTGCCTCCTGGATGCTAGAATTAAAGGGTGCAGCACCATCACCCAGGTTTATTTTACTTTTTTTTGTTTGTTTGTTTGTTTGCTTGCTTTTTTCGAGACAGGGTTTCTCTGTGTAGCTTTGCGCCTTTCCTGGAATTCACTTGGTAGCCCAGGCTGGCCTCGAACTCACAGAGATCCTCCTGGCTCTGCCTCCCGAGTGCTAGGATTAAAGGCGTGCGCCACCACCGCCCAGCTTTATTTTACTTTTTTAACTGTGTGTGTGTGTGTGTGTGTGTGTCTGTGTGTCTGTGTGTCTGTGTCTGTGTCTATGTGTGTGTGTCTGTGTGTCTGTGTCTGTGTGTGGATATATGCACATGAATTCAGGTGCCCTCAGATACCAGAAAAGGGTGCTGAATCCTCCTTGGAGCTGCAGTTATAGGCAATTATGAGCTGCCCTACATGGGAACTAAAAGCCCAACTCAGGTCTTCTGTAAGAGCAATACAGGGCTTTTAACAGTTGAGCCATCTTTCCAGCCCATGCAATTCTGTTTGTTTGTTTGTTTGTTTGTTTGTTTGAAATAAAATTACTTTAGGGCTCAGCAGTTGAGAGCACTTGTTATTCTTTGTGTTGCAGAGGACCTGGCTTCAGTTTCCAGCACACACATGGTGGCTCACAACCATCCGTAATTCCAGTTCCAGATGATCTGATGAACTTTTCTGAACTCTGAAGGCACCACACACACTCATGCTCATACACACAATTTGCTTGCTCATGCAAGCAAATGCTCATATACATAAAATAAAATAAGCAAATATTTTGTCAGGTGGCAGTGGTGCACGCCTTTAATCCCAGCACTCGGGAGGCAGAGGCAGGCGGATCTCTGTGAGTTTGAGGCCAGCCTGGGCTACCAAGTGAGATCCAGGACAGGCACCAAAACTACACAGAGAAACCCTGTGTCAAAAAACAAAAAAACAAAAACAAAAAAAAAAAAAAAGTTCTTGGAGGTGGCCGTAACTCAGGGAGAAAGGTCTTGCCTAGCAAGCGTGAAGCCCTGAGTTTAATCACTACTAGGGTGCATGCTGGAGGAGAGAGAGGACACTGAGCCTATTCATCAAATGGGATAAAGGCTAAAAAAATAATAATAGAGTTCCTTCACAGTGCATATCAGAAGTGTGAAATGGAATAATGGAATAACGGTTAAAAAACAAAGTTCTTTTACAGTATGTATCAGAAGTAGAAGTTGTCAGTTCAGTTCAATGAAGCATGGCAGTTGGGGCACACAGGTCCCTTTGGCTGTGGGTGCAGACAGGTGATCATGTGTGGATGACTAAGACATTGACTTGACCCCAACAGCTGCTGCAAGAGTATGGAGAAGGCCTCTTCCCATTCCACTCTATCACGCCATTCTGTCTTCTCAGCCCTCTCTGCTCCCTTTCCTGCCTCCGGTTCTGTTCATAAAGGTGAGGATGGTGGACAGAGGCCTGAACTAGTGGGTTTGTCAGGGTTTGTCAGGGTTTGGCCACAGGCCCATGCCAATCTAGCCTATCTCTCTGGCTCCTTGTGATAGCCTTGGAGGGCCCAGTGAAGATACCCAAGCAGGTTTGTGTGCTTCTACTTAGAATGGGTTCCTGCCCTGTGGCTATGCTCAAGACAGCCAGAGCCAAGAATAACCATGCCTGCCCCTGGCCTGTTTCTACCCCATAGAAACCCATCAACCTGTCTGCACAATTCTCAGCCTAGGTGAAAAGCACAACTGGGCTCTGAAGTCAAGACCACTCACCAGTTGTGTGGCCTTGGGTGAGACACTTAATCTCTCTGAGCCTTAGTATTATCAAACATGTTTAAAAAATAAAAATAGCTAGACAATGGTGGCAGATGCCTTTAATCCCAGCACTCAGGAGGCAGAGGCAGGTGGATCTCTGTGAGTTTGAGGCCAAGCTGGTCTACAGAGTGAATTCCAGGACAACCAATGCTGTTCCACAGAGAAACTCTGTCTCAAAAAACCAAATAAATAAGTAAAAATAAAAAATAAATAAATATTTAAAGAAAGGTAAGATTAATACTATGCTAGTCTTTTTTTTTTTTGGTTTTTTTGAGACAGGGTTTCTCTGTGTAGCTTTGCGCCTTTCCTGGAACTCACTTGGTAGCCCAGGCTGGCCTCGAACTCACAGAGATCCGCCTGCTTCTGCCTCCCAAGTGCTGGGATTAAAGGCGTGCGCCACCAACGCCCGGCGCTAGTCTTTTTTACTTGTTTGTTTGTTTTGTTTTTTGAGACAGGGTTTCTCTGTGTAGCCCTGGCTGTCCTGGAACTTGCTCTGTAGATCAGGTTGGCCTCGAACTCAGAGATCCAACTGCCTCTGCCTCCCGAGTGCTGGGATTAAAGGCGTGTGCCACCACCGCCCAGCTTTGCTAGTCTTACAGAACTGTCTCCAGCAGACTGACCTGTGGGAGTGTTTGGGGGCATTTTCTTGATTACTAGTTGATGTGGAAGGGCCTGGTCCACTGTGGGCAGTGCCATCCCCTAGACAGTGGGCTCAGGTCGTATAAGAAAGCAGGCTGAGCAAGCCAAGGGAATCGAGCCAGTGAGCAGCATTTCTCCATGGTCTCTGCTGCTTTTCCTGCCTCCAGGTTCCTTCTGTTTGAGTTCCTGTCCTGACTTCCCTCAAAGATGGACTGTGGCATGGACGTGTCGACCAAAGAAACCCTCCTCCCCATTAGTCTGGTCAGCAACAAAAGCAAATTAGGACAAATACCAACAGGAAGTTTTTCTTATTTTATCCCTATCATGATGGATTACATGTACAGTATACACTTCTGCCGCCCCCTCTATGCCAACTTGATGCAGTTTGAAGTATTGGGAATTGAACCCAGGGCCTCCCTCACCACATCCCTAGCCTTGACTGTGGATACTTTCCACAAACGTGAGGTCTTTGGACCTTGAGCTGTGGTAGTCAGCCTGGCCTTTAAGTGGTTAGCTTCATCTCCAGTCACTGTTTTCCTTGTGTCAGAGTGACCACTCACTGACCTCTGACTCACAGACAGGGCCTGTCCCCTCTCACCTCTAGGTATTTATTCTCAGGGTAATTGTCTTACACCCACCCATCTTCTGGACGTCTGAGACCTCAACCATCGGGACACACAGGTCTTCCACCCATGCATTTTGCTTGTTTGACCCAAACTCACAGGAATAAGGGTCCTGATTGGGAGATGTCAAGTGGGAGGGCCAGGGATTGAGGAATGAAGAGGATGAGAAAAACAAAAGACAAAAGCAATAGCTGGGACCAGGCAGTCTTGCGTAAGCTGATGACTTATGTCAAGCAAGTTTATTAAAAAGTACTGTATCACCCTTTTGGCTCTCCCCGCAGCACCATGGCGGTCGGCAAGAACAAGCGCCTGACGAAAGGCGGCAAGAAGGGCGCCAAGAAGAAAGTGGTTGATCCATTTTCGAAGAAAGATTGGTATGATGTGAAAGCTCCGGCTATGTTCAATATTAGAAACATTGGAAAGACACTAGTCACGAGGACTCAAGGAACCAAAATCGCATCTGATGGCCTCAAGGGTCGTGTGTTTGAAGTGAGCCTTGCTGATCTACAGAATGACGAAGTTGCGTTTAGGAAATTCAAGCTAATTACTGAGGATGTTCAGGGCAAAAACTGTCTGACTAACTTCCATGGCATGGATCTTACCCGGGACAAAATGTGTTCCATGGTCAAAAAGTGGCAGACCATGATTGAAGCTCATGTGGATGTCAAGACAACTGATGGTTATTTGCTCCGTCTGTTCTGTGTTGGTTTCACTAAAAAACGCAACAATCAGATACGCAAGACCTCTTATGCACAGCACCAGCAGGTCCGTCAGATCCGGAAGAAGATGATGGAAATCATGACCCGAGAAGTGCAGACAAATGACTTGAAGGAAGTGGTTAATAAATTGATTCCAGACAGCATTGGGAAAGACATAGAAAAGACTTGCCAGTCCATTTATCCTCTTCATGATGTCTTCGTTAGAAAAGTAAAAATGCTGAAGAAACCCAAGTTTGAATTGGGAATACTCATGGAGCTCCATGGTGAAGGTGGTAGTTCTGGAAAAGCTACTGGTGATGAGACAGGTGCTAAAGTTGAACGAGCTGATGGATATGAACCACCAGTCCAAGAATCTGTTTGAAATCCAGATTTCTAATAGTGACAAATAAAAGTCTTATTTGTGAAAAAAAAAAAAAAAAAGTACTGTATCTTCTATACTCTTTGCAGGGGAAACTGGCCAAGGTCAGCGGAGAACTAAATCAGACGGTGTTGACAAAAAGAACACAGGACATCTCAGACGCAGCCACCTTAGGACTGAAAACTACAGCTCAGGGGGAAGAGTAAGGTCCTCAGAAACCTCAGTCTTGACACCTTCAAAGCACTGGCTAGATCCAGTGCCAGGCCAGCCTTGTGAAGTCCACTCCTAGACAAGAACACAGAACTAGAGGTCTGATTCTCCTGTCAGGGCCTCTGAGAAAGTCATGGCTCAGTCTGGCTCCCCACACTCATTCAACTCTTTTTTTTTTCAAGACAAGGTTTCTCTGTGTATCCCTGGCTGTCCTGGAACTTACTCTGTAAACCAGGCTGGCCTCAAACTCACAGAGATCTGCTTGCCTCTGCCTCCTGAGTGCTGGGATTAAAGGCGTGCGCCACCACTGCTGGGCTCATTTAACCCATTTTATTGATATTTATTAAATGTCAAGAACTGTAGCTTCCTGTATCGATCTCCTCAGACCTCATGCCATCTACCTCTGGCCTTAGGTCTCAATGGCCACACACTACCTGGCAATGAGCCTCTGTGATGCAGCTGTAGGAATCAAGGGTGTGTGTGTGTGTGTGTGTGTGTGTGTGTGTGTGTGTGTGTGTGTGGTCTGCCTGTATTAGTGAGTATACAGACATCCCCAGTATCTTAGTGGCTAAGGACAGTACAGAGTAGTCTCTCTACACCACAGTACGATGTGAATCAAGTGACCCTCCTCTAAACAGTGACAGGCATGGATGCCCTGTTGGGAGAAATTTCTCCCTTGCTGGGGGATTGTCTATAGGTAATGTCTACCTGCTTCCAAGCTTCCAATGACAAACCCAAATTAAATTCCACCGAAGCTTACCCTGAGGAATTAATGCATTTATCAGGCTTACTTACAAAGCGTGGGTGAGGGTTTGGTTTCTAAAGCAGCTGCATTAGAAAGCTTGTACCCAGCCAGGCAGTGGTGATGCACACCTTTAATCCCAGCACTCAGAAGGCAGGCAGATCTCCATGAGTATTACATATAATAAATATTTAACAAACCCAGGTGTGGTGATCTTTTACAAAAAGGCCTGGCTGAACTCATGACGAGGAAAGTTTGGCTTGGAGATTGGACTATAGAACAGATCCCCTTCCACCCTTCAGTTACTACATTCCCAACACTGAGCTGTTATAATTGACACACAGAAGAAGGGAGAACTTTAGTCCTAGAAATGGCACAAGCTACTTCTACCCAGTGACCCACAGGTCAGAACTCAGGCAGACAGCCCCACTAACCCACATGCAGACTTGGAGCTGGGCCCCCCACCTCGTATACCCAGGTGGGGAAAGGGCATAACATTGTGCAGCCATTATGAAAACCAGTATGGAGATTCCGCCAAAAGCTGGAAACAGAACCAGCTTAAGACCCAACTACATCATTCCTGGGTACTTCCTCAAAGGACTTGGGGCATTCTGCAGAGGTACTTGCTCATCCAGGTTTATGCGGAACTGTTCACCACAGCCAAGATGTTGAAGCAGCCCACATGTCCATCAGCTGATGAACGGATAAAGTGTAGGACAGAGGCATAATGCAGTTTTATTCAGCCATAAAAAGAATGAAATTGCATTTGCAAGATGATGGGTAGAGCTGGAGCTCATTGCGTTGAGGTGACCAAGCACAATTCAGCCCTTTGACATGGCCCTCGCCTTTAATCTCAGCACTTAGGAGTCAAAAACAGGCAGATGTCTGTGAGTTCTAGACCAGCTTGGTCTACGTATCAAATTCCGGGTCAGCCAAGGCTACAGAGCAAAATCCTAGCTAGTAAATAAATAAGAATAAAATAATGTAGCACAATAGAAAGAGAAAAGGAAAGGGAGGAAGGAAGAACGGACAGACAGAAGGAAGAAAGGGAGGGAGGGAGGAGGAGGGAGGGAGGGAGGGAAGGAGGGGGAAGGAAAGGAGGGAGGGAGGGGGAGGGAGGGAGGGAGGGAGGGAGGGAGGGAGGGAGAGGCTAGAGAGGTCCCTGTTCTGTTCTCTCAGAGGACTCTAGTTTGGTTCCCAGCTCCACACCAGGAGGCTTGTGACCACCTGCTGACACCTTCTTCTCTTCTCCAAAAATGTACACAACCCTCTCCCCACACACATATACACAGAATTTAAAACAAAATCTTTCAAAACGAATGAAAGAAAACTGCACATCCTGTCTCTTCCCACTGGCCAGCCATACCGAGGGCTCACTCCTGAGGCCGAGGACCCCGCCCCCCTAGGCCTTCCTTACTGTCCCCTGACTTCCTCCATGACATCTCACGCATCCCCAGCTGATACACCATCAGCCTTCAGGGCCAGTTCACTTCAGCAACAGCACAAATGAGCCAGCCGCCAAGCAAAGCCAGGAAGAGAAGGGGCTGAAGCCGGACACGGACACACAGCAAGTCCTACCTGTCTGGAGGAGCTTGCTCCCCTGGAACCTCCCACAGTACTCACCACGGGATGCATTTGCAGAGTAGATGTGAGGGGTGCAGATAAATAAGCTATAGACAATGAAGAAGGAGATTGGAGATTGGGGGGGGGGATTAGCCAAGCGTGGTGGTGCACGCCTTTAAGCCCAGCACTCGGGAGGCAGAGGCAGCGGATCTCTGTGAGTTCGAGGCCAGCCTGGTCTACAGAGTGAGTTCCAGGACAGCTGGGACTACACAGACAATTCCTACCTCAGAAAAAACAAACAACAACAACAACAAAATCAGACGACAGAGATGTTGCCTAAGTCAGAGTCAAGTAGACCTTCACTCCCTGAGTGGAGTGGAGCAGGGTGAAGCCAGAAATCCAGGGGTGCCCTCCTGGGGCCTCCGGAGTTTCCCCTCTTGGGGCATCGATGATTCCTCCCCTCTGTGATTTGGATCTTTATGTGCTGAGTTCATGGGGTTAATTATTGTTGTGGCTGGGGTGGGGTGAGCCAGAGTCCCGCCCTGGCCCGGAGCCCAAATGGGGCTCCTGAGAGTCAGATGGACATCGAGCCCTGGAGGGATAGGGATACTACCTATTACTAGCAATTTAACCATTTCTACTACCTGAGCCTACTCGGCTGAGTCTTGGTCCTTCCTTGTCCCCACCCATTCATACCTCCCCCAACTCATCAAAGACCCAGTGGGGCCCAGCTCCCCAGGCAACTGGCATTATTCACCAGGGTGGGGCTGTGCAAGCCAGGAAAGAAGTGGTGGGGCCCATGGCTCGGCTCCTAGCCAGCAGAGATTGGGACTAACACCTCCAGCTCCCCCAGCTCCCCCAGCTCCAACAGGACAAGACTGGATCGGATCCTCAGCGTCTGGGCACCAAGCCTCACCTCCAAGGACCCTGCCTCTACTTCCAGCCAGCCTTCCTGACTGCCAGCTGTTCTGTGGGGACAAAGACCGGTGAGTGATGTCTCAGGGAAACAGGGAAGAGGGAGGAGAAGAAGAAGAAAACAGGCCTGGAGCCAGCAGGGATTCTGCTGCTGTGCCAAGGTCTCCCAGCCTCTCCCCACCTTACAGAGAAAAAAATCTGTAGCCCAGGATGCCCCTCAAAGTTGCAGGACAAGTTAGACCCTTCAGAACCTAGAGCTGGACCTCCTGGCATCTTCCAGGGACCACAGGTTCCCTCCCCTCACATCAGGGCAGTGACGCTGTCTCCTATGAGGTACAGATGAGCTGAGTGTGTTGGGCCTGACAGATGCAATAGATGAGCTGGAAGGGAGCAAGGACTGTGAGCTCTGTGGAGGGAAACCAAGAGCAGCATCTAGGGCAAAGTTTGGACTTGCTATGCGTCCTTAGGTAAACGGTTTAACTGTCCTGCGCCTCCGGTCCCTAAGAAAGTTAAGGTGGAAGGAATGAAGCTGGGTTCCTGGAGAGGAGCGAGATGACCATGCTGTGGCCACCAGTGAGCACCCTGGGCTTGCGCTTGAGGTAGAGTTCATCCAAATACACTTGCTGTGCTGTGGTGATTCTAATAGCATTGTATTATTGAATGGTTGAAATAGCTTAAACCTGATACTGTGCACTGGGATAGATGCTGATAATAGATGACCGTTTCACAAGGAGACACTGTGTGCTTCTCTCCTGGCCCATGGCCCCTGCCTCCCTGTGTGTGCATGCACACATTCATACAGGTGCACATGTATGTGTAGAGAAATCTGGGGCCTCGGGAGTATGATGGCCCCTCCCAGTTCTGTTCTAGAATATTCCACACAAACCATATGGGGGACTGGGGACCATTCAGCATGCCAGCTCCCACTGTCATCAGAGCAGGGATACCCAGGTCTGGCTGATACCCAGACTCCCGTCCTCTGGGTCTCCAGGCTGACCCTCCACCTGGAGAGGGTGGAGGACTGAGCTAAGCACCCGTTTTTAACCTCATAACTGGCTATACTTGGGGTTTACAGCTATCCCCATTCACAGATGGGAACATGAGAGATTGGAAAAGAGGACCCACCATCCTCCTGGGACAGGCTATGCCTCCTGGCTAGATACCCTAACAGGGGAATCCTCTCCAAGACGCCAGCAAAATTGATTGGTTGCTTGTATGCCCCCAAAATTGATTGGTCCTCTGCTACCCCTGTCTTCTAGAACACTGCTCCTTCTCTGCCAAGGACTGGGAACCTTCCCACACACGAGCCAGTCAGCCAGAGTGGGGTTAAGGCATGAGTTTTGTGGGGCCCTGACTCAGGAGGAGGGGTGGGGCCAGGAGTGTCTGGGAATTTGGATCTTCCAATTGGAAGGAGCTGGGCCCCTAAAAATAGATAATAGACAGGAGGAAGAATCTAAAAATAGACTCCAAACAAAGTGATGCATATTTGGCTCTTTGTGAGAATGCGCGCGCGCGCACACACACACATACACACACACACACACACACACACACACACACACCTCCTGGGAAACCGGAGACACTGAGGCACAGACAAATGAGCACAATCATAGAGACACACATGCTCAGCTCACAGATAAACACAGCCTTCCAGGACAGCTCCAGACCCACGCCATATCTGCAGAGAAACCAGACGGTCCCCGCCCTGCACCACTCTCCCACTCTCCAGAGCCGGCTGCTCCCTCCAGGGGCTGCCTGGGTGGTGGGCAAAGAAGTGGAGGATGAGAGACAGATGTTCGCCATCACATCTCCCCAGGTCTGACCAGTTGAGCCCCTGCTCCTGGCCAGTGAATGGCGTAGACAAGGCCTGTGCTGAGGGGAGATGGGGAGGTGCTAAGGAATGGGGTGGAGAGAAACTGAGAGTTTGGGGTTCAAATCTCACCATCCTGGCACCTCTGCCCACAGAGGTAGAGCACGCACGGAGGCCAAAGACCTCTATAGAGTTGCTTCTCTTCTTTACCTGGACTCCGGGACCCAGTTCAGGCCACTAGGCTTGTGTGACAAGTGTGTTTAGCCACTGAGCCATCATAAGCTCTATTTTACTTTAAACAGGTTCTCTTTATGTAGCCCAGGCTGGCCTTGAACTCTGAGTCATCCTGCTTTGTCCTTATAAGTGCTAGGATTACAGGGGTGCATCACTATACTAGCTTCTTCCCTACTGCCCACCCCCTCCCAAGACTGGGGACCTCCCATCCAGCAAGCTGGTCACCCAGAGAAAAGTTAGGGCCTAAGTTTTGTGGAGCCTGGGTGCCTAGGATGGGTTTCTAACAGCACCCCTTCCCAGTGGTGTGGGTTTAGTACTTTTTACATATATCTCTGCCCTTCAATTTCCTAATATGAAAAAAAAAGGAAATAACAACAGCCTTTCCACTTGTTCCACAGCAATAGAGCAAGTGAGTATCACTACTAGTGTGTCTGGGTCACAGTAGGTGTGACTCACTAGCAACAGGAGGCCAGGCTGGATTCCACACATGTACTGTGTGTCAAGAGGCCCCACGATAACCGCACACTGGGAAGGCAACTTGAGATCCATTTTGTAGAGTTTGTGGCTGAACCAGGTCATGGCTGTTTAGTATCAGATCTGGGGCATGACCAGCTCTCAGACCGTCTCTGATGGATCTCAGGCATGGCTTCAGTGCCCTGCACACTGGACTCCCTGCGGGCACAGTGGATTCTCTCAGAGAGGCCTCACAAGCTTCCAAGGTGTGAGTGAGGTCAGGGTGCGGGGAGGAAGCAGTGCTTGAAGAAGATGCTGGCCTACAGGCTCCGGCTCAACCAGAGACAGTCAGGGACTTCACAAAGAGAACACGGAGCCTGAGCGAATGGGAGACAGACAGACGGAGAGAAAAACAGCAAGAGTGCCCCGTGACGGTGCCCAGCTACAGTCCCAGAAACCTGAGAGGTTTCTGAAGCAGGAAGATGAGTTCAAAGCCAGCTTGGGCTGTACAATGAATTTGAGGTCATAGGCTAGCCTGAGCAATGCAGTAAGGCAGAGACAGAGATAGAAAGACAGAGACAGAGACAGAAATGGAGAGACATTGGGGACAGGGAGGAAAAGAGAAGGACCAGTGACCTGGTGTCCTAGAGTGAAATGGGACAAAGAGAATGATGACAGAAGAGAGAGAGAGAGGCTCCAATGTTGGGACAAAACCCTTCCCCCAGCCTCCTGCCTCATCTCAGCAGGCTTGAGATGGATACATTTGTCTCCCCAAACGCCTACCCCAGCATCCTGCTGGGGCCCCATAACCCATCTTTTTTTTTTTTTTTTTTTTTTTTTTTGTTTTGTTTTGTTTTGTTTTGTTTTTTTCTGAGACAGGGTTTCTCTGTGTAGCTTTGCGCCTTTCCTGGAACTCACTTGGTAGCCCAGACTGGCCTCGAACTCACAGAGATCCGCCTGGCTCTGCCTCCCGAGTGCTGGGATTAAAGGCGTGCGCCACCACCGCCCGGCATCCCCATAACCCATCTTGTCTGCTCTGCATCCCACCTATCAGGGCACCGAGCACCGTGCAGCAGATGATGTATACACTTGAGTTACAGAAGTTACCGGGGTCCCTTGCCCCATCTGTGCCTGAGCCTGGTACCAGCCCAGGACCTCAAGCATGCTCAGGTATTCCTCACCAAGGTGCATGCCCTGTGCTCAGGCTGCACATTTCAGCATCGAGGAAATCTCACTTGACTCCTCTCACAGCCTTGAGCCTCTGCCCTTCCACCTGTAAAATGGGGATAATGACAATGTAGTTACTTGCTCCATAAACAAGGGTCAGAGTTTTATATGTATTTTATGTGTACAAATGTTTGCCTACATGTATGTGTATGTGTGCCACATGTGTGCAGTGTCCACAGAGACCAGAAGAGAGCATGGAATCCTCTGGAACCCAAGTTATACATGGTTGTGAGAGGCATTGTGGGTGCTGGGAACTGAACCTGAGTCCTCTGGAAAAGCCACCCTCTGGAAGTGCTCTTAACCACTAAGCTATCTCTCCAGCCCAAGGGTTGAGATTTTTATTGTTAGGGTTAAATAAGTATATAGTACTTAACATATGTTCTAGACACTTTATAAATTTCAACAATTGATAAAAACTTGAAAACAATCAGGTGTCGTGGCACAAACTTATAATACCAGTACTTGGGAGGCAGAGGCAGGTAGATCTCTGTGAGTTCAAGGCCAGCTTGGTCTATATAGCAAGTTCCAGGACAGCCAGCAGTACATGGAGAGACCCTTTCTCAGAAAAAGAATATATAATATTCTTTTTATATCATATATGTCATGTCATAATTCATATATGTTCATATATACTTATCATATTATCATATTTCATATCATATGTATCAGAAATGTATACACACACACACACACACACACACATATATATATATATTAGCTTCCATGAAATTCCATGTCTTCAACTATGAACTGCAGCTCACACCTATCCCCATGTACCCACCTCCCAAGGGATCCTTCTGATAAAGTTTCAAGTTCAGATCCTGCCTGGCGTAATGAGGGAAACTCCTCCTCCAGAAAAGACACTTAGCTCCTTGGACATTCCAAGAACCCCGCTGGCCTTCCCTGGGTTCTCCCACTGGATGGGGCAGGTCCAGCCCTGCCGCTCTGTCTGTTCCCTAGGCTGGATTGTCAGCACCCCTTACTAGTATGATAAAGATGCTTCTAGTGTTCCCACCACTGGGAGCCAGGGTGGTGTTGAGAATAAGGGTGAACCATGTTCTCAGAAGCGAGCCTGGAGGGAAGGCTGTTCCCTGGGGTTGTCTAGGACACATCTACTGGGTGGCTGTGAAAATCACAAATATGAGTAGTAACCCCCCTGGGCCCTTCTCAGACCAACAATGACTGTGATCGTTAGTAACCGGGGTGTACTAAGTATCAGGTGTGTTTACGGTGCATTAACACTCACCTCACCCTAATAACCTGTGGGTGACCACTATGATTATAATGCCTATTCTATGCCTAATGAGAGAACTGAGGGAGGTCACTTACACAAAGCCACACAGCTGGAGAGGCAGGTCCATTCTGTTGTACAGACCGGGTTCTCCCCTGAGCCCAGCCTATCTCCTCACTTGGATTATTGAAAAGACGTTGATACAAGCATACTTCACGTCAACAGGGAAATCACGGTCAGGAAATTGCAGTCAGTCATAACATGGAGACATGTAACTGAGAATCCCTCATAAGGCGTCAGGAGTTGAGCTGGTGCCCGTGGCTGTGCTATGGCATTTGACCAGCCCCTTCCCTCTGGGCCCTTACATAATGAGAGAGTTAATCATATACTAGGAAGAGCGCTCTGACACTAATTCACCCCATACCTACCTCCACCACATCACTACTTTTATTATAACACACTAATTTTACAGCCATCTAACCACTTTTTAAAATTATTTTTATTTTATGTGTGTAAGCGTTTTGCCTCCATGTATGTCTGTGCACCACATGTGTGCAGTGCCTGCAGAGGCCAGAAGAGGGCGTTGCATCCCCTGGAACTAGAGTTACAGATGGTTGTGAGGCGCCATGTGGGTGCTGAGAACCAAACCCAGGTCCTCTGCCAGAGCAGTATGTGCTCTTAATCGCTGAGACATCCCTCCAGCCCCAGCCCAAGGCTTTCCAATCCCTGGGTCTCTTCAGATTCTGGCCATAAACTGTCTGGAATTAAGAGCAAATTTGCATATGAGTGAGTGTGAGCATGTGTACATGAATGTGTGTACATGTGCTTTGTGTAAGCTTTCCAGGAAACATCACCAGATTCTAATCCCAGAACTAAGAATCATTAGTTTTTCTAAATCTGTAGAAAGTCCTGTTTTCCTTTGTGTATGCACAAAGGATCAAGGAGTTTTCCAGGCCATTCGTAAAACACAGAGAAGCATAAAAACGTAGTACGTTTCTCCAGTTCAAGAGAGACAATGTTGTATTATGCAACTTTTATCTGTCATGAGACGATTCTGTTTGGATTACATTTAGTTAGTTAGTTAGTTAGTTAGTTAGTTAGTTAGTTAGTTAGTGTGTATGTGTAGCAGGTCAGAGGGCAATTTATGGGAGTTCTCTCCTTCCACCACATGGGTCCTGGGGACAAAACTCAGGCCACCAGACTTGGCAGCAAGCACCTTTGCACTCTAAGGCATCTCGCTGGCCTCCATATTATAAGCGCATACAGTATCTCCATGGGGCAAGGATCAATTTACTCTTTGAGGGAATGAGAAAAAAACCAAAACAGCTGTAAAATTCTTCCCTTTATTGTACTTGAATCTTGACCAGCTACTGCCGCCCCAGGATCGCATCCTTGAGCCGCACTGGCCCCTGGAGACCCACGCTCCCATTGCGTCCACTCTGCCTGGACACTGACACTCCAACCCACTCTGTCTTGTCTTTCAGAGTCTTTCTCACCCCTACGTCCTCGCCTGCACAGTCTTGGCAAGGACCAGTGTGCCTTCCCAGAGGGAAGTGCAATAATTAAGATGCCCAGCTGTGGTCACAACTGCACATGCTGTGTAAGCCTGGATGGCAGGATGGTGTCTTGGTCCTCTTGGTGACTTGGGTGTAGGACTGTGTCCCCAAGAAGACCTGTGTTCTTCATCTCTGACCTTTAACCTCTGAGGGCCTCAGTTTTCTCATCTGTAAAGTGGAGATAAGTAGCCTAGAACCTCTGGACGGATGCTAGGTAACCCACCAGCTTCTCTATCCTATGTACCTTTCTAATTGGTACAGGGTCAGGCACATCATTAGGGATGGAACAAGGTGACCCCAGACTTGGCTAAGAAATCATAGCCTACTGCCCACCCACTTGGGAAAACATCCTTGAAAGAAGAGAGTATTGATCTGGAACCCCAAAAGACTTAGCAGAGCTAGGTGAGGGAATTGAGGACCCCCCCCCCCGCCCCATTGGAGTCTGCAAGGATGAGAAAGCTCAGCTCCTGGGTGACAGGCAGCATCCTCAGGAGAACGGCTTCTTGCTGACTGCTGAGAGAGCCCTGGTGGGCCCGGTGGGAAGGGACAGTGCTATCCTGCCCTCAGCGGCTGCAGAGTTAGGGGTCAGAGCATAGGAGGGCAATGCCCAGGGATGCTGGGAATGATCCCTGCAGACATGTACGGAGGTGGAGGGCTCAAGGACCCCTCCAACGAACAGACCCCACATTTGCCCACCCCCAACCCTCAATTTCTCTTCACCCCATTTCTCTCCCACCCACTTCCCAGTGCCTACTGAACAGAACACAAACACAACAACAATGTAGAACATGCTGTAAAAAAATATAATGAGCCTGAGGAAGGGTTTAGGGTACAACGGTGGGGATCACAGAATCTGGCCACCCCAGTGCAGGGAGAACCAGGAGGGGCCGAGGCAGTAAACAGTCAGAAGAGGTGAGAAACAGCAGTCCCTGGGGACTCTGAGAAAGAAGAGTCGGCACTTGGAGGTGGCCCCAGGCTTGGGCCCAGAAAACAAGAAGGCAAGGTGGGGGTGACTCGGGGTGGTGGTGGGAAAGAAGCTGCCTCCTCCACACTCAGAACTGCGTGTGCATGGGTATGCACCTCCAGACAGAACACAGAGGTCTTCGGGTTCTTTCCTCTGCCCCAGGGAGCTCAAGGAGGAGCTAGAGGCTGTGCACACTCCCTGTTCTCTGAGCTCAGGTCCAGGATGGGTTGCGGGTTCACTGCTGAGAAGGAGGAGGGGCATGTGGGGGGCGGGGCTGGATGTGACCCTGCATGCATGTGGCTCCTGAGGGACTTAACCACATCTCTAACCTTGGTGTGGTGGAAGAGCCATGAGGACACACTCTGAGGACCTCCCTCTGGACTAGCCTTTGCTCTGGTTTTCATCTCCATACCATCACAGGACTGGACACACAGTGAGTTCCCACTTCTCCATGATCCATGCCAAGTCAAAGGTAGCCCAGGCCTCTCCAGACCCTGAGGGAAATCCTCTGACCAACCCTAACACACACATACACACACTACATACACCCTATATGCACACTACACATATACACTACACACACACAATGCATACACCTTATATGCACACTACACACACACACACACACACTACACACACCTATATGCACACTAATATATAAATTCACACAAAATGCACACACCCTACGTGCACACACCATACAGAGAGAGAGCACGCGCCTTAGGAGCCAGGGCACGATCAGGACCTCAGGTTCTCCACATCTTCCAGAATCTTCCTCGCAGAGCTTTCCCACATTGGGCCTGACACAGACTGTGTCCAGCCCCTGCCTGTCTAGGCCTGGGAGACTCTGAGGCAGTTAGCAGAAGTGATTCTACCGTCAGGCACACTCGACTTCCAGGCCTGGAGGCCACAATACTGACGCACCTTGCTTCTAGGCCCCCTGGTCTTCGGGAGGCCCAGGGAAACCAGGCTGCACAGTGGAGTGGGGTGAAGCTAAAGGAGACCGTCTGGGCTCCCAGAATGAGCTGGGAAAGTACCAGTTACACCAGTCTACCCAGCCTGGCTCTCCAGCGGTGGCCATGACCAGTGGGTGAAAGAGAAGGAACTGGCCTTTTGTGAGAGGGGATGTGCTAGGGAGTGAAAGACCAGGCATTTGGCTGAAGAGTCTGGCTGAGAAACCTCCCTCCTTGGGTGTATGAGGAGGGGGTACCCAAACTCTTCCGTTACACTAAGTAGGAAGCAGTAAGTTTCCAGCCTGAAAAAGAACAGGCCCCACCCCCACCCCCAAGAAGGGCTGGAGAGGATGGGTGGGTGGCGAGGTGATGTGCCTGCAACAGGTCAAGCTGTGCCCCCTTCACATTCTATTTCTAATCTGGGTCTGATGTCATCTAGCCCCCAGGACCAATCAGTCCCTAAGCACCAATCCTCTCGTAGTTCAGGGCTTCTCAATGAGGTGGGCTCAGGGGTGCCAACACTGCTCAGAAGTGGTGCTCTGGAATGTAGCCTGGAGAGGATACACCTCTCCTTCAGAGTGTGGACAGGGTTTTGAGGGAGATGATCCATGTGACCTTTGCTCTTGGAGAAGAGGCTGCAGGGATGGCAACTGTGAGGACCTCTGGTCCCCACCACGGGTTGTGGCAACTTGCAATTAATTCACTTTGGTCTGAGGAGAGGAGAACCTTTCATCTGTGGAGAGAGAGACAGACAGAATCCGGGTTTAGAAGATAGCCCTTGAGATATCATTTCCCTCCAAGACCAGCCACTCCGGTGACTTAGCTACCCCCTCTCTCCTCAGGCTGGTGGTCAAGAAAGGGGACACTGACTCCCCCATTCCCTGAATTGTGAGCCAGACTGCCTTCTCACAGCCAGCCCTGCCCCAGGCACTTGGGGTAAAAGGCCTCAGATACCAAACGGAAGGGCAGTGAGCTTGTGAGATGCTCCAGTGGACAGGAGGGACAGGCGAGGCTTTGAACTGCTATGATTGCTTTTCTAAAACACAGTTGTGCCTCCAAGGCTGCGGTTGGACCTGTTGGGAGCAGGGCTTGGGGACAGTAGATAAAACACATCTGCCTTGAGGGTGTGGGCAGTCGAGATGAGGCGTTGGTGGCACACCTCCATCCCAGAGCAGCTGGCTGCTCCCCAGGCTCTAGAGCCAAACCCAACCCAAGATCAGGTCATCTCCACAGGGAACCATGATGAGGCATGGGGTGAACTGTAGTCTAATCCTTGATCCTCCACTGCCTCACCTGTGGCACACTGGGAATGGAGCTCAGGATTCAACAAAAACATTTGCTCAAGGACCTGGAAGGTGGCAGGGCTCAAAAACATCCCAGTTTGGGGGCTGGGAATGTAGCTCCGTCGGTAGGGAGTTCTTGCCTAGCATGCACAAAGCCTGGGTTCAGACCCCAGCACTTGGAAGGTGGATCAGAAATTCAAGGTCATTCTCAGCTACAAAACAAGTTTAAAACCAGCTTGGGCTCCAGGAGACCCTGTCTGAAAGGCTTTTAAAATCCTAGCTATGATTACTCTGAATGTATCCCACCTGTACTAAAATGATCATTCCACTCCACCCCACCCCCACATTGGATTACCCCAGAACTGTATCAGCTATAAGAAAGCCTCCAATTAGTAAACTGGCTAGTTGTTTTGTTTGTTTGTTTCTGAGCTGGTGATAATGGACCTCTTGTAGTTGATGACAGCTTTGATTTTTGTGGAATAAGGTGTTAAGCCCCTTCCCATTACTGAAAAGGTAGCTCCCCTCTCCCATACTGCACTCACAGCTCTGTGTCCTCCAGGGCCAGTGGGCGCTCCAGCGCCTGCCTGCGCCTCCTCACAGCCCCTAGAATCTTCTTCCGAGGCCCCAGGGGCACGCTGATGCTGCGGAGGTCGAGGTCTGAGCACAGCATCAGGGCCTCCAGGTCAATCTTCTCCTGCCGCAGGAGGGAGGCAAAGTCCTCCAAATAC
This sequence comes from Peromyscus leucopus, assembly GCF_004664715.2. Classification (NCBI taxonomy): domain Eukaryota; kingdom Metazoa; phylum Chordata; class Mammalia; order Rodentia; family Cricetidae; genus Peromyscus; species Peromyscus leucopus. Next base: position 99,578,730 of record NC_051086.1, read on the forward strand.
AAGGAAGCCAGGAAGGTCTCCAAGGGGCTGGTCTCAGGCTCCAAGTCCTCATCCAAGCCCAAGTCTAGCTCATCCCAGGGTAACTCCTCCCCGCAACTGCGGTCCTGCAAGCTGTTGGCACTGCCCAGGCTGTCGTCGTCCAGGCTGGGGGAACTCTGCAGCCGACCCCGCGGTGTCCCTGCCCCGTCCAAGCCCCCGTCCTCGCGGCCCAGCCCGTGCAGCCCGCTGCTCAGATAGTTCCTTCGAAACACCATCGTCCCCAGACCGGGGCGAGTAAACAAGGAGTCGTGGCCTGAGTCGGTGCTGACCTCCGAGTGGGCAGGCTCGGCAGCCAGTGTGGCACGAGAGACGCTGTCCTCATCCGAGAGGAACATGTCCCTGAGTGGGGCACGGCCCCACTCTTTGGGGTTGGCGTAGGTGCCCTGGCGCACAAACATCACATCGCTGCCTAGCTGCAGGCCCGAGAGCGACCGGACGCTTTTGCGCCCGTCCTCGGAGACCTTGAAGGTGCCCTCGCCCCCTTGCTTGCGCCTCTCCAGCTTCTTCTGGATCTTGGCCTTGCCCTTGGCGGTGCCGTGCAGTGTGGCCTGCGAGTAGGGCAGCTGGCTGCCCAGCGTCAGGTGCTGCAGCCGGCGGCTCAGGGTACTGGACGTGAGACTGGAGAAGCTGAGCGTGTCGGAGCGCTCCGCCAGCTCTCGCCGGTAGCGCCGCTCCATCCGCTCGTGGTGCTTGCGCTGCATCTTCGCGCACTCGCGGATGCGCCGCTCTGCCTCGCGGAAGGCCTTGTCCTTCAGCTTGCCCACCAGCTTGGGGTTGAGGCTGCTCTGCTTGGCTGCGATGGAGTCCAAATAGCGCACGCACTCCATGTGGCCCTTCATAGCGGCCATGTCCAGTGGCGTGTGGTAGTCATTGTCCAGGCACCAGATGTTGGCCCCGAAGGACACGAGGAAGGACAGGCAGTGCAGGTGGCCATTGGAAGCTGCCAGATGCAAGGGTGTGTTTCCCCAGATGTCACACTTATCCGGATCACCCCTGAGAGGAAGGATGAGTCCTTTTAGCAAGCCAGACCGTGGGCTCAGGTTGGAGGTATAAGAAATCTGGGTTGGGGGGAACCAGAAAAAGAAAGGAAAACCCAAAGACATTGAGAGCATCCTGGGCCTGCAGCACAGCATCCCCTAAAGCAGAGGTTCTCAATCTATGGGTCGCGAACCCAATAGGGTCACATATCAGATATCCTGTGTATCAGATATTTACATTACGATTCATAACAGTAGCAGAATTATAGTTATGAAGTAGCAACGAAGTAATTTTATGGCTCAGGGGTCACCACAACACTGTATTAAGGGTCGCAGCATTTGGAAGGTTGAGAAGCATTGCCCTAAAGAAATCTATGGGGCTGGGCGGTGGTGGTGCACGCCTTTAATCCCAGCACTTGGGAGGCAGAGGCAGGTGCCAGGTGGATCTCTGTGAGTTTGAGGCCAGCCTGGGCTACCAAGTGAGTTCCAGGAAGGCGCAAAGCTACACAGAGAAACCCTGTCTCGAAAAACCAAAAAAAAGAAAAAAAAAGAAAAAAAGAAATCTATGGGGCTGAGCCCTAGACTCCGAAGAGATGAGCCAACAGATGTATCAGGACTGAGCACAGCACCGGGGTGTGGGAGTGTGGGAGTGTGGTGGTGTGGGAATGTGGGGGATGGCCCAACCTACAAAGGGGCGGGGCTACCTAGGAGGCGGGGTGGGGCGGGCCTGCCTCTTCAGAAGGGAGGGCTGGGAATCTCAGGGGATAAATATTTGATGCGCTGAAAGAAAAGAGTGAATTATTCATGGCCCCTGCGGGGAGCTGGCCCAGAGAGGTGGTGGGCCAGGGTTGAGTCTGGGTCTCTAGGCGGGTGAGGTGGTTTGTGAAGCCACATATTACAGGGTGATTGTGTGAGAGGACCAGAGGGTGGTGCGTGCCGGGCTTAAGCTTGGAAGAGCGTGAGAGGGTGCGTGCTGGCATGCAGTGGGCACCGCCATGTCTGCAGGGAGCAGGGCCAGGCCTGGCAACGCCAGTGTTAGAGCAGGTGTCGGGTCTTGGCCTGGGCCAGAAGGGGACTGTGGGGACAGCCAGAAAGGAAAGGAAGAGGGCCTGAGACCTGACTGTACCGCTCTCCCTTGTTCAGGTTGCCCTTTGAAGCCGCTGGCCTGGCGCCCTCCAGCAACCCTCTGTCATGTCCTCCGGGTCTGACTCCCAGCCCATAGCCCAGCTCCTGCTGCCTTCTCTGGGAATCTTGCCTCTCTCTTTCTCTCTGGTCCTAGCACGGGGCCCTGCTCCACACTAATGAGGCCGCAAGGCCTCCCAGAGCCGGGGAAAGAATCACTCCCCTGTCTCAACACCTCGCAGCACACCTCCCACCCCACCCCCACTTCAGCTTACCCCTCTGATTGCCAAGTCCACAGACCCTCCCTCATCAAGTACAAATCCTTGCCCCTGTAGAACTCGAGGGCTTTGGAGAGCCAAGGACAAGCCCTGTTTCCTTTACACCCCTGCATGAGACTCCCATGAGTCTCTCTGACGGATGCCCTGCTGGAGTCTCGGCCTCTAATGCCTAATAGTCTAATCCCGACTGTTCCCACCTGCTGTTAGACCCAGGGAGCTGTCAGAGGGAGAAAGAAGCCCTTCACCCATGCATTCAGGCCCTCCAAATACCAGGGCCAGTACAATCCCCGCCCCTCCCCCTGACCCCTAGAGCCTGAGTCATTCACATGAGCCCTCTTGGGGCAGGCATCCTTTTCCTTTAGGATATTTCAAGTAATGTGATTTAGTTCCCTTCCCCCAACTCACTTCACTGACCCTGGTTCCTTCATTGCTTGACCCCTCCAGGTGGATTCAGTGCCCACCCTCCCTCCCGTGACAACTCCAGAGGGAGGGGCGGGGCAGACGCTCCCTCCACACACCATGGCTTCCCACTCCTAGGTCCTGCCGTGGGGGAGGGGTACAGAGAGCTCATCACAGGCTAAACCAGTGACATTTGGTAGTGTGGACAGTGCCCATAAATCTCAGGAGTGGAGTGGTGAGAAGATGCAGGTCAGTGGGAGACTCATCCTGTGGGAGTCATTGGTGCCATGGGGCAGCCTTTTGACTCCCAGTTTGGGGAGCAGGCAGTGAAGGTCTCTCCGTTCTGGCCCCTACTTGTAGGCCCTTGGAGACTTCTCAACCTTCTCGCTGGTTCCCACCTTCCCCTCATTCTTGCCTCCAGGTACCCCCAACCCAGCAATGTCTTTGACCTTTGACTTACTCTGCAGCCCCCATCCCATAATCATAGACACCCCCTCATTTTAGTTCCTCTCCTCTAAGCCCTACATACAGTTCCCAAGTGTCACAAGCCTCAACTGATCTCTCCTCCACGTGTGTCTCTCAAAGTGTGGCAGGCTGCACCACCTTAGAGGCTATCCATACGGAAGAGGGCACCTCAGGGGAAAGGAAGGGTAAGCGATGCCATGAGGTTCGGGACACAGGGTTCTTACGGTTGCCTGCTGGCTGGGCAGAGGGTATACTCACCCTCGGCTCACAATGAGACGCAGCGACTCCAGGTTGCCATGGTAGGCAGCCCAGAGGGTGGGGGTCATGCCATCTTCATCGGGGGCATTCAGCTCCTTCCGGGTGGCCTCCTTGAGGAGTTCCAGGTAGCCATCCCTGGCGGCCCGGTGATACTGGTCATTCATGGCGCCCGAGTTGGAAGGGTCGGGCAAAGGGCACCGAGAAATGGCCCCCGACGGGGAGGGCAGCCGGATTAGTACTGAAACATGGGTTTGAGGGAAGGGTCTGGGCAGGGGCCTGTGCCACCAGCCCCTGCTGCTGCAGATGGAGGATGCAGAGCGCCAGAGCCACGACTACAGACGACTACAGACTACACAGGACATCTGAGCCGCGCACCAGGGGAGGGAGGGGGGAAATCTCTCACTGCCCAGGAGCCGCCCAGGAGCTTCCCCTGGGTCCTAAACGCCCTGCTTTTCAGCACACGGGTGACTCAAGTGAAGTCCAGCTCTCTCGCGCCAAAAGCGTCTACTCTGGCGTTGCGCCCCTTGAGGTTCAGTACAGGGACATTTAGTACATCCTCGACAGAGCTCCGGGTGCTGGACTCCCTGATTTCTTCACTCGTCAAAAGGAACGGGCCAAGGGTTGGAGAGGGGTGTCTGAGGGTGGGATGGAAAGGCAGTTCTGATCCGGAGGACAGTGGCCTAGAGAGTCGGGAAGACCCACTCACTGCAAGACAATCCGCGAGCCGGGCACAGAAATCCCTGCAGAGCTAGCCTAATCGCGTGGGGTCGGACAACAGCTCTCCAGCAGGGGGTGCTAACCTACTGCAAGCCGGCTTCGGGCACCGCATGGGAACCAGATTTTGCAGCATCCAACAAGCATCTCCGGGAAGCAGTAGTAAGGGATACAGGAAGACCGAACTTGGATCATTCTGAGGGCAGGTGGGGAAAGGTTGAACTATTGTCCCGATCTCGGGGCAGCAAGCAAGATCCAAGATATAGTTGGCTCCTGAGCTGTAACGGCATCTAGGTGCAGGCTGGCACTGGGGGTGGGGGTCAGCTCTACAGGCTTTGGGTGGGTGCTATCTCTTAGTACCAGGTTGAGGTGGGTATTGGGGACGGAGGACTCGCTAGGTACCGCAGTATGGGGCCGCACCTGGACTCTGGCCACGCCAGCGCAACAAGGTGAGGGGATCTTAACAGGTAAATATAAATCTCACCTTATCTGGCTTCCCTAAATTCAGCTCGGAGAAAAGATGGATCATGTGAGTGGGCCTGAGAGGTTTATGGAGCCGAGCTCTTGTGGCTGTAAATCACTCTGCCCTCTCCGGTATAAAGCACTGGTCCAGCCCGGCGTGGGAGAGAGGAGACGCTCGCTGCCCCTTGACCCCCAACTTGGTGTTGGCTCCCGGTGCAGCCAGGTGCGTGGCCCTGTCATATTTGGGGAGTGGGACCTTGTGCGGGATCCCGCCTAGTGCCACTACTTCTTTCTGTACAATATTTCTGGTCCAGGTGGGAAAGGTTCAGTCTTCAGTTTTTCTCTTCTTCTTCCCCGGTGCTTGGTCTAGCACCCTTAGTTCCCACATTCCGGGGTCCCCAAACCCAGGGATCATGTAGGAGGAAAGAAGAGCTCCCCGGGTTGACCTGGAATCCTGTCCTCCTTCACCCTCCCCCCACAGTGATCCCTTCAACCTCCTCCAGTCGCCCCCACCATGTCGGAGGAGCTGGTCCCGCATCCCAAGGAGAGCCTGCCGGGACCTCGGGCAAGCCCCCGCGAGGTGTGGAAAAAGGGCGGCCGCCTGCTGTCGGTGCTGTTGGCTGTCAACGTGCTGCTGCTCGCCTGCACGCTCATCAGCGGCGGTGCCTTCAACAAGGTGGCCGTGTATGACACCGACGTGTTCGCCCTGCTCACCGCCATGATGCTCCTGGCCGCACTGTGGATAGTCTTCTACCTCCTCCGCACTGCGCGCTGTCCGGATGCCGTGCCCTATCGGGATGCGCATGCCGGCCCCATCTGGCTCCGAGGTGCCCTGGGAGATGGGGACAAGAGTAGGGTGGGCACGGTGGGGAGCTGCAGTCTGGGGCTCATGGAGGATCTGCAGGGTGTGAGTTTGGGTAGATAGAGGTAAAGTTCCCTGGGAAGAGTGATGTGACCAGAGCTCATTGGGGTGGGATGGAGATGTAGGGTGGAGGGAGGGAAACGGTCCTAGAGGGTAAAGAGAGGTGGAAGCTTCTTTGCCTTGTCTAAAGACTGGACAGAGCTGGTCATGCACAGCCTTTGACTGTGAGCAAAAAACGTACAAGATAAGAGCAGCTCACAAGCTCTGTCTCGAGGCTTTCCCCTTGTCTGTGCAGCGGAGGGGAGATTGTCCACCCTCTTCCCACTCACTCACACGCTCATCTTCCACCCACCTATTCATCTCCCAGCCCTTCAGTTTGCCCATGCACCTGTTCATCATCCATTTATCTGTCCCTCACCCTTTCCATGCATTCCTCCACCCCTCCACCTGTTAATGCCCTCATCCATCCACCCAGTCACCTCTCAGTCCATCCATTAGTCCACTCATCTATTCATGCTTCCATCCATTCATTCTCCCAACCTCTCCACTCATCCACCCATCCACCTGTTCATTTACACACTCAACCTTCAATCCACCCATTCATTCACCTTTCAGTCACACATTTGACCATTCATGTATTCATCCATCCATTCACTCATCCTCCCACCCTCTCCACTGGCCCATTCTTCTATCCAATTGTCCACCCATTCTCTCCACCCCCTCCCAACTAGCCACTCCCCCTCAGAACCTATCCTCCACCCTACAAGCCCTCTCTCCTGCCTCTCTGATACACTACTCTCCTCCTGGCCCTGATTCTCAGGTGGGCTTGTGCTGTTTGGGATTTGTACCCTTGTCATGGATGTCTTCAAGACTGGTTACTACTCCAGCTTCTTTGAATGCCAGTCGGCCATCAAGATCCTGCACCCCATCATCCAAGCTGTGTTTGTCATTGTCCAGGTGGGTAGAAGGGACGTCCCCTATGGGGAAGAGCCTGATGCTTGGCAAGAGCTCAGGAGATCTATCTCCACACGTACCCACCCCCCACCCCTGAGCAATTCAGTAACTGGAATCGGACTGTGGTAGGGATCATATGAGCCCATAAACGGGGACACGCTGACTCATGAAGTGGTGTCTAAATGTGAGTTCCTACTTAGGGGTGCTGCAATTTGATTTCAACCTAAGTGGTGCCAGTAATTAACACCTAGGAGGTGCAAGTTGTGACAGCTGGCCCTGTCTGACAGAACCTCGGGTGGCCATGGAGGGCATCAGTCTCTGACTAGGGTTGTGCTATGGCCATGACCATGGCTACGGCTCGTTTGATCTCAGCGATAGCTCTATATCTGATATTTGTTTAGGAGGCAGGGCATCCCGTAACCATGATTTTTCAGACAAGTTCAAATCAATTTCTTTTCTTTTTCCTCTTGTGACTCACTTCACACAGCCCAGACTGGCCTTGAACTCCCGAGTGCGGGGATTTTGGGAGTGTGTCACACCTGGCGTGTCACACTTGGCTCTCTAGCTTTTTTTTTGTGTTTAATGTGTTGCATAAAGGCCATTTTGAAAGCGCTGACTCAGCTGCGGCAGGACTGCTCTTGCATGGGACCAGAAGTTCACCTTGTAGTACAAGGAAGCTGGCCAGGGATGGTGCCATGCCTTGAAGCATCCCCCTGGCACCCAGATTCCACAGTGCCACACACATGTGGCTGTGGCACTTAATGTGGCTTTAGTCTTTTACATTTTATAAGTTTGAAGAATGGTCAGGAAAAATGAAAACACAAATACCCCCACATCTGTAAGTCCCACGGCAGGGACTCAGCGACAGTCAGATGAGGGCAAAGTCTTTCAGATCCACAAAATCTCCTTCCTTCTTCAGAAGGAAGAAGACAGCAGGGGATGCGGACAGAGAGGCCAGAGGTGTTGATAGGACAGTAAGGAGTTCAAGGCCACTCTCTGCTACATAATGAGTTCAAGGCTAGCCCTTGGGAAGCAGAGGCAGACAGACATCCGTGAATTTAAGAACAGCCTAGACTACATATGGAGTTCCAGGTCAAACAGAGCTGCATAGAGAGACCCTGTCTCAGCAACAATAAAACCAAAAGACCCCTTTTACCTTGAGCAAGATCTAGTTTAAGCCTGGCCTTGCTCCCAGAAATCTGTCACTTGGTAGCCAAGACTTCACTTGCCCCTCTATCACTCCAGGCCCTCCAAATCTCATCAAGATGAAAATGTCATACAGGCGAAGTTTGAGCTAATCTTTAAGGAACAGAGAGCCACTTTTTTAAAAAGCAAGCTGAAGTATAGAGTAGAAAGAAAAATTATTCCTTTTCCTTTGTAACGCTAAAATAAACTTGATTAGTCTAAGTGTTATTGGGGTAGAGAAAGTGTCATACTGGGCATGGGTGGGCACTGCGTTCTGAGACTAGCGCATGTACACAGTATTGAACCTGTCCCTCTCTCTCTGTGTAGACTTACTTTCTCTGGGTCTCTGCTAAAGACTGTATCCACACCCACCTGGACCTGACCCGGTAAGAACCACAGCTCGGTGTCTGTGGGCCAAGGGCTCACCTGGCATGAGAGAGGAGACTTGTCATCCTGGGTGTGGCTCTTCCCCCTAAGTCCTGGGTGGGGTTTCAGCCACCCCTTCCTCTTTGTAGTCTTACTTTCCACTGCCTGGACCGTGACCTTTCCCCTAGTGGGGCCTGAGCCTGAGGACACCCGCTGGCCCTCTCTTATCTGGCATCCCACCAGCCTGAGTCTTGCTTCCAAGTTCAATCCCCCTGTTGATCGGGGTCCATCTGCCTTCTCATTTCATAACCCCGTTTCTCAGGAGGGCTCCCGACCCTGCCTTGCTTTGCCAGGGACCCATAGTGAGTCCAAGACTCACGGGCCTTTCATTCTCCTGGCCCATCATTGTGAAACAGGTGTGGGCTCATGTTCACCCTCACCACCAACCTGGCCATCTGGATGGCAGCCGTCGTGGATGAGTCCGTGCACCAGGCCCACTCCTACAGCAGCTCTCTCGGCAACACCAGCCACACCCGCCTCGCCCCTGACCGTAAGTTCCCTATTAGCACTGGTCCTGTGGCTGCCAGGCACTGGATGGGTGCGTGGCGTATTCACAGTCAGTCAACCATGCCTTTGCCAGGGCACGGAGGTAAAGGGAGAAGCCGTGGGCCTCCTCCCACTCCAGGCGCTCCCTCGGAGTTGTGAGTAGAGGCAACTAGGAACCTGAGACTATGATGTATTTCCTCACCCTCAAGGGTACAGTCTTAGCCACACTGTCCAAATCTCCATCCCACCGAGAAGGAGCCCAAGCTTCCAGAAGGAAGGACGAGAGTGACGGCATCGAGGAAGGGAAGTGAGACAAAGTGGTTCAGCCTTTCCAGCCAGGGGAGGAAGGAAAGGCAAGAAATCCTCCCCCAGGGTTATGACGTCACGATGACATCATCACTTGGACATACGACTGCCTCAAATGTTCTACTTAACAACTTCCCTTTGGAGATACCTATCACTCATGTTACTAATGTTCCTATTTTATAGAAGCAGACACTAGGCACAGAGAGGCTAAATAGTTGCCCAAGGTCACACAGCCTAAAATGGAAGTGTTCAAATGCACCTTTGCTTTTAGCCAGTGAGTTACCCTGAGAAAGAACATCCTTCACAGTCCATTCACTGGTTCTAGATCTCTGGACTTCTCCTCTATGCAGGGCCGAATAGATAACTAAGACTCCCACATATGCCAACAACCCCTATTATCACAGGGGAGGCTTCAGAAATTGGAAGCATGACCCTGGCCTGCAAAGAGACCCCAGTGTAGAAGGACTGATAAGAGCCACCTGGTGTGTGCAGGGAATCTTGATGATGGAGAAGACGGCCCCAGACAGGTGGTCACCTTAACAGGTGAAACTCCAGAGCAGGAGAGGCTACAGCATTAGGAGTTATCCGTTTTTCCTTGGCTCACCCATTAGTTCTCATCCCTCACTGGCCCTCAGATTCTTCATCCACAGATCCCGCTGAGGTAGCGCTGGAGCCAAAAGAGCCATTTACGGAGGCCCCAGGCACCCTAGGCAGCACATTCTGAACCCCCCCTCATTGTGGCACCAATGTTGGGAATCGTGGTGGGGGTCTGGACACAGCAGCTGGAGCTCTGAGCTGTCAAATGTGGAGAGAGCTGTAGGGAGCTGATCTGGGGGAGAGTGCTTCCTTTTATGAGGACCAGAGCGTGCTTAATTCAGGGAGCAAAGTGTCCTCATGGATCAGGAGGGACTGGAGAAATGGAGGTGCTCAGATTTGTAGTTCTCATTTTCTTTTTAATTTCTGTTTGTGTGTGTGTGTGTGTGTGTGTGTGTGTGTGTGTGTGTGTGTGTATGCAAGCCAGAGGTCAGTGTTAAGTGGTTCCCCAATTTCTTCTGTATTTTTACAGGTATTTATGTATTTATGGACTCTCTCTCTCTCTCTCTCTCTTTCTCTCTCTCTCTCTCTCTCTCTCTCTCTCTCTCTGTGTGTGTGTGTGTGTGTGTGTGTGTGTGTGTGTGTGTGTGTGTACAGAGGTCATAAAACAACTTTCAGGAGTCGGCTCTCTCATTCCACCCAGGAATTACACTTAGGTCATAGGGTTGGTGGTAACTGGTGGCAAGCACCTTTTTATCTGCTGAGCCATCACACTGGCCCTCCACCTCATTACTTTCTGAGACAAGTTATCTCACTCAACCTGGATCTCACAGCCTCAGCTAAAGTGGCTGGCCAGCAAGCCTCAGGAATCCCCTGCCTCCACCATGCCAAGCTTTCTTTCTTTCTTTTTTTCCTGTCCTGGATCTCCCTCTGTAGACCAGGCTGGCCCCAAACTCACAGAGATCCGCCTGGCTCTACCTCTCAAGTGCTGGGATTAAAGGCTTGTACCACCAACGGCCGACTCCCAACTCTGGTTCTTATGCCTGCATGCCAAGTGCTTTATAAACTGAGGCTTCTCCAAGCCCCAGATTTTTACTGTTTTACTTTTTTATTTTTAGCACTGATTTGTCTTGTAGTGTCTGGCACAACAAACAATTGTGGAATGAGTGAAGACTCCAGACCCTGTGAGGTCCTTTGGGCTGCGGTGGTAACTGGCAGAGAGAATCACAGCTCTCACTTGTCACAAACTAGAAGAGGAGGGTAGAGCCCAGCCTGTGTCCTTCTCTCCACAGCAGAGCGGGCAGGCACAGCCGGAGGGGACCCGTGCCCATGCAGCACAGCCATCTGCCAGATCTTCCAGCAAGGCTACTTCTACCTGTATCCCTTCAACATCGAGTACAGCCTCTTTGCTTCTACCATGCTGTACGTCATGTGGAAGAACGTGGGCAGACTGCTTGTGTCCACCCATGGCCACGGCCACACACCGTCCAGGGTCAGCCTCTTCCGGGAGACCTTTTTCGCTGGTCCAGTCTTGGGCCTGCTACTCTTTGTTGTGGGCCTGGCTGTCTTCATCCTCTATGAGGTCCAGGTAAGTGGAGAGAGAGGCCATACCCAGCAGGGCCTGGTCACCTACTACAGCTTCAACATCGTCTGCTTGGGGCTCATGACTTTGGTCAGCCTGAGTGGCTCAGTCATCTATCGTTTTGATCGTCGGGCCATGGACCACCATAAAAACCCAACACGTACCCTGGATGTAGCCTTGCTAATGGGCGCTGCCCTGGGCCAGTATGCCATCTCCTACTACTCCATTGTGGCCGTGGTGGTGGGCTCACCCAGGGACCTGCTGGGGGCACTCAATCTGTCACATGCTCTGCTCATGATTGCCCAGCACACCTTCCAGAATGTGTTCATCATTGAAAGCCTCCACCGAGGACCACCTGGGGCTGAGCCTTGTGAAACGCCCCCCAAGGAGCCCTGCCAAGGCATCACCTTTGCCAACCTGGATGCCATTCATACCTTGCCCTCCTGCCCACCCACCCCCAGGCTGGTCAGCCCCAACCCAGAAAGTCCCCAGGAAGCAGTGGCCATCATCTCAGCCCCCAGGTGCCACTGGCGACGTCGGTGCCTAAAAGACATCTCTCTGTTTCTTCTACTCTGCAATGTCATTGTGAGTAGTTAAGGGATGTGAGGGTGAGTGGGGTGGGAATGCTCCTAGATTGGGGGAAGACTGCTGACCGCTTAACCTTCTCTGTTTTGCCAAAGACTCATTCTAGAATTTTATATGGGAGCAGATTCGGAGAGAGAGAGCTGCAGCCTTTAGGCAAACAGCCTTTCAGGGCACAGGGAGCATGCAATCCCAGCCCTCTGGCATGTAGGCAGCTGATGAGGGGTCCCGGGGAAGGCTGACATGGGGGCTGGGTGGAAGTGAGAGGGAGCTGAGAGCTGATGTGGAGGGGTGGAGGCCCTCACCCCCAGGTGGGAGGTGTGACTGCTCCCAGGATCTTGTGACCTGCTGGCTTCTCAGAATAATTGGAGCAGCCTCAGGAAGTCGCAAAGATCAGCGTAAGTGTGAGCAGTCTGTTGGCAGGCTGCAGCAGAGAGCCTGCTGGGAAGAGCGGTGTGTACAGCAGCTGCCCCCTCTCAGATGACTTGGCAAAGAGTGAGAGGCTTCATCCAGTACAAGCATGTTCTCTGGAAAGAAATACCCCAAAGCAGAAACCCTCGTAGTAAGACAGTACCCCCAAAGAGGAACATTCCTAGTTTACCTACACCCAGCATAGCTGTGCTCCAGTGTAGACACGATCCCCACCACAGAAATATCTGATACAGAAACATGCACCTATGAGGACAGTCAGCCTTGGGATCTGCAGGCCCCAGGATTTGCCCAACCCTTAGATGGAAAATACTAGGAAAAAATTCCCATCATATTGAACATATTTTTTCCTTGGCATTATGCCCTAAACAAAACAAAGTACAAACTATTTCTATAACATTTATATATATTGTGGACACAGTAATTTGAAGTATACAAGAAGACATATGTAAGTCATTTTCTGTATCTTTTTATGTAAGGGAATTGAACATCCTTGTGTGCTGGTTCCCAAAATACTGCTTCCAAGACCAGTTCTTTAACCAATCTACACCAAATGATAACTGTGTATCTCAGGCATATCCTGAGGCTGGGAATATGAACCTCCATGCAGACTTCCAATAGTCAATTTTGCTTTAAAGAAAAAAATATTTCAGTCTTCAAGCTCTGGCCTTACCAGGAGAAGCAATAATGCTCAAAGCCTCATTGTATCTAGGGCCCACTTTGGTAATATGGCCTCTCTGCCTCTGCCCCTCCCCCACCTCCAGCCTGGCCTTGAGGTTGAGAGCTACCTCCCAGCCATTCTTGCTCCACATATCTGAGTCGAAACCAGTCTTGGCAGCATCCTCCTACTGCTCATTTTCTAGAAGAGAAACAGACTCAGGAGAGGCTGTGATGTCCCCCGAGAATGGAGTTAATTGGCATAGGGGTTAGGCTAGCCTTGAGGACTTTCTGTCCCCATCTCCCACACCCATAAGGAAGGTCTGAGTTCCTATCTGGAGGTGAAGCAGGAGTCTAGCCATTGACTTCTCCCACACATGGAAGGGACAAGGAGGAGATGTGAAACAGGAGTAGAGCTCCTGGAGGGCTGGACTGGGGCGGCCTCCTGGCTAGGCATTGACCCTTGCCACCCCCGCACCCCCCACCCCTCCCCAACCCTTCCCTCGGCTTGATTGAGTCTACCGTCAGTACTCAAACACACTTCTCCCCAGCAGCCCCTTCAGCTGCTTGTATCAGTTCCTCACCTTCTGAAACTTCCATCTGATAGGGAGGCCAAGGGTGGGAGGGGCGACTTCAGATGGGTCCCCAGCCTAGGAGTGGGCCAGTTTGATTAGACACACTTCCTCCACTCCTCACCCAGGCCCTGTCCTCTATGCTAGAGGTGGGTGATAGTCTCTGATGGCCACCAAACTAGAAGGCTAGGATCCCATTCTTTCATGCCCAACAAAGCCCACAGAAGTCACAAGCAGGCTCCTGATGCACCCCTCTCCCCCGACAGCTATGGATCATGCCTGCCTTCGGCGCCCGCCCGCACTTCAGCAATACCGTGGAGGTAGACTTTTATGGTTACTCCCTCTGGGCGGCCATCGTCAACATCTGCCTGCCATTCGGCATCTTCTACAGAATGCATGCTGTCTCCAGTCTGCTGGAGGTCTATGTGCTGTCCTGAAGGGCCACACAGGAACAGGACAGAGGAACCCCAACTCCTCTGGGAGTGAACTGGGCTGGCACTCACTCCCTGCCTGCCTGAAACTAGACTTTTCATCGAAGTTTATTTTTCCAGGATGAATTTTTAAATCAAAATTGAGACATGCCCATCTACTCCTGCATGACCCTGGAGCCTGGAGAGACCCAGGCAGGGAAATGAGTCCCTGCAAGCATTCCCTAGGACCAGACAGGATCTGGAAATATGGTCTCTGGCTCTATCTCTAATTCCAGCCTTGTGGCCTGTGCACTGTCTGGAGCTAGGAAGCAATAAACCTGCAACTGAACTTTTGTCCCCAATTCTTGTCTCAGTGCCTTGCCCACCCGCGATGATCACAGGAGAGGAACCTGGGGGTCTGAGCTGGAAAGGCTCAAGGTTTTCAGACATCCACCTTTTCAGTGGGTGAGCTGAGCTGAGTCCAAGCTGCAGGCTTTCTCAACTGTGGATGACAGGGTGACTGGGAGGGACCAATGGAGTGCCCATGAATGTGACTGTCTTTCTTATGATCCGGGGTAAGTTAGGGAAGACTGATTCAATCTAATGTTTACAAAGAAGGAAACCAAGGCTCATGGATATAAAAAGGCAGAGCCTTTATATCAACAATAATTTGTCAAGTGTGTGTGTGTGTATGTGTGTGTGTGTGTGTGTGTGTGTGTGTGTGCTTGCACATATGTGCAGGTGGGTGTAGAGGCCAGAGGTCAACCTCAGGGAGCTCTCCACATTGCCCTCTTCCCATCCCCATGTGTGTGAGGACGTGTGTGTACAGATGTGTGAGGGTGTGTGGTGTGTGTGTGTGTGTATTTGAGAGGGTGTGTGTACAGGTGTGTGAGTGTTGTGTGAGGAGGAGTGTGTACTTGTGAGTGAGGGTGTGTGTGTGTATACACGTGTGTGAGGACATATGAAGGCCTGAGGCTGGTGACAGGAACCACCCACCCTTCCACTTCCATCTTACTCTTTGAGGAAGGGCCCCTCAATCAGATTCGTCTGGCTCATCTTGGTAGTGCACTAACCTAGGGATTCCGTCTCTGCTTCCCAAGGCTGGGAGGAAAAAGAAGCCACCACAGCCACAGGGCGTTTACCATGTACGTGAATTCTGGGGATCTGCACAAGTGCTTTAACTCCCGAGCCAGAACTGGTTTCGCCTCCCGGAATGCTATCAGATCCTGTGGGGCTGGAGCCCTGGAAGAGCAGCCAGTGCTCTTAACCGTTGAGCCGTCTCTCCAGCCCCATCATGTAAGTCAGGGTTTCTCAGGGTTCACCAAATCACCACAGCTCCCTAGTCCTGAGCTCTAGAGATCTTCCTGTCCCTCCTCACAACCCTTCTATTGTAAGCGTAGGACTGCCTGGTGATGGAGAGCCAGCTCAGGTCTTCACACTCGTGTGGCAAACACTGCTGACTGAGCTGTCTCCCCAGCCTTCAAACTTCCTCCTTTGTATGAGCAGTAGAGGTTTTTGTTGTTGTTGCTAACATGTTTTTTAACTGATACATAGTAATTGTAAAGTGCCCATTTCAGAGTACAATGTGTCAGGATCGGATCCGAGGACTGGCATATTGGTTGCCTCAGACGGACCGAGAACATCGTGTATGTGTGTTGGGAGCATTCAAAGTCCCTCTGTTTGCTGTTGTGAAATATGCAATGGATTGTTGCCAGCCATTGTTACCCTCCTGTGCTTCAGAACCACAGAAGCTAATCTTCCTGTCCATCTGAACCTAAACCCATTAACCCTAAGCAGCAGGCATTTTCCTTCAGACACCGCAGGAACACCAGGAGCATGAGTTCTTAGCGTAGATAGAAGAGGTGGTTCCAGCTTAAGAGAGGCTGGGGGAGTCCTCACCCCCAGGGGCCACCCATTACTTACTCTGCTTGGGGTCTTTTAGGAACCCCTCCAAAGCCACAAGGCTGCTCTGCTACAGCTGTGTACAGAGATGGAGGAGGGAAGAAGGGTCAGAGCTGGTGTCTGGTTATTGCGTTGGTTTTTTGAGACAGAGTCTCATGGAGTCCAGCTGGCCTCTAACTCCCTATGTAGCCAAGGATGACCTTTGACTCCAGATGGATGTACCCCCCACCCAAGTACTGTGATTACAAGTGTCATCACTCAGCTTGTTTATTTTTAATTTTTCATTACATTTTAATTTCTGTGTGTGAGTGTGTGTGTGTTCACCTGCTGTGGTGTGTGTACCAGTGGAGGTCAGAGGACAATGTGCAGAATCAATTCTCTCCACCCACCTTATAGGTCCCAGAGATGGAACCCGGGTCCCACTGACTCATCTCACCAGCACCAGCCCGTTTATTTATTTATTTAGTTAGTTAGTTAGTTAGTTAGTTAGTTAGTTAGTTGGGTGCGAGATTTAGAGATTGGAAGGGAGACCTCACAGCCAGGAGGGAGGGAGAGCCAGACCTGGATTAGGCTGAGGACCGTGCTGGGAGCGGTGGCATTTGGGAGAAGAGTGTGAGAACAGTGACATGTAGAGCACGAAGACATCAGAGGAAAGAGAGAGGCTTCTGTCATCAGCATGGCGTCCACAGGTCTTTGAGGCTGAGGCTGGGGGTGGTGGGGATGTGAGGCGGAGAGGAGAGGGAGAGGAGAAGGGGAGGACCAGAGAAGGCCCTAAAGACTGCCTCCCCTCCTGCCTTCTAATCCAGTCTCCCACCTTGGGTCTCTTCCACCCGATTTCAGGTTTGATGTAAGGCAGAGAGGTCCCGAGAGAGGTGGCTTTGGAGCTAGGTCAGCTAGGAAGGGTGTGAAAAAGAGGCGACCTGGACCGGGAGAAGAGAGGATCCCATTCGTAGCTCAGACGCCACAGGCAAGTGTAGCCCGAAGCCATCAAGCTCTCTGTGCAAGGCTGAGGACAATGCACCCCAATACACCTTGGGGGCTGCCCCTACTCAGACCCTGCAGCCGGCGTCCGCCCCGCCTCCTGCCACGCCCTCCCGCCCAGCCGCCTCGCCATTGGCTGCCCTTTCTGTGCCCGAGCCCCTGGCGGAGTAATTAACGAGGGATTAATGAGATTCCCAAAGTCAACAGAAAAATCGATGGGCCTTGGAGCCCGAGCGGCGGCTGCGCAATCTCGCAGGGGGGCCGGGGGGAGGAAAGGGCGTCGAGGCTCTGTCCCAGGACTCCCGGGGCCTCACCTGGACGAAAGATACGCCGCAATTCAGGTGTTGGGGAGCTCGCGACGATGGCTTCGCAGACCTCAGGTAGGACTAGCTCGAGCTGGGACCCCTGAGGACCCGGGGACAGCTGACTGAACCTTCCTCGGAAGCCCATCCTCACACTCACTGTTCCAAAGTGGGGTTCATGAGCCGGGGGCTACAAGGACTGGGAAGAGAGGGGAGAGTGAGTTGGGCAGCCAAGGCTGTCTCCTCTGTACGGAGCACCCCAACTCTGGCTCTGCGCATACCGGTTCAAGGGTCCGTCTTCACAGTCCAAAGAGGGTTCCTAGACCGAATAGAATCCAGAAACCTGAATGGATGATCGGTTAAAAAAAGAGGCTGCCTCGACCTCTCTTCCCCGGCTCGGAACGAAATCCCCGAAGCTTCCGGGCCTGCCCTCCTCAGCCTCCCACGGAACTGGCCCTGCGCTATTGGCCCTGTGTCCCCGACGGTTCATCTTCTTTCATTGCCCGCCTCTGAAACGCGACCCATAAACCAGTTTGGTGTCTGGGACCTCCCTTGGAATGGTGTCGTGCTGAGAGGCGTGCCAAGGGTGGCGGAGTCCTAGTTGGTTCCAAGCTCATTAGCTCTAGCTCTTTTCCTGGACCCCTTGATGTCCACCCTAATACCTCGTCTGGCAGTGAACCATACTTGCCCCTTTGATAACCTCTGGTGGAGGACTGAACCACAGGCGTGGGAGCAGGGGATACCTTCAGAGTGCAAGCCCTTTGAAGGGAGAGGACCTGGAACTTTGTTCTCCAGGATCTCCACACACCCCCACTCTCAAAGCTTGTAGTTTGAGCGAAAACTCCAACCTTTCAGTCCCTCTAGGATCTTGATCTGTAGAGAAGTTCACAAAAATCAACCCGGCATAGCTCTAAGTGTATTTTCACATATCAGATGATTAAATTCTGACAAAACTCCTGAGGTAGGTATCATGTATTCATTCCTTCATTTATTCATTCCAGAAGTTGTTGCGTTGGGCATGTAGCTCAGTGGCACTGCACCAGCCTAGCATGCACAAGGCTCTTGGAGAGGGGGGATGATTCCTAGATGGAGTGCAAGCCAGCGATGAGCACCGGGAATTACCATTCCATCGCTGCTCCCTTATGTCACGGATGGACAAGGATGCTGAGCAGAGAAACTAAGTAGCTTGGCCAAGATCACAGAGATGCTGAATGCCATCTGGGCTATTGATCAGTAGGGAGTGGGGAAGGGAGGCAGACTATAGAGAAGATGAGGTGGAGCCACCAGAGCTGGCAGAAAGGGAGCAGGGAGGTGTCCTGGGAGCCTTACCTTGCTCAACCTGGGTGAGAGAGGTAAAAAGATAAACATCTGGGCCGCCTCCTCACCTGCACCAGGATGGAAAGGGTTAAGGGGCAGGGTCTCTGTTCACAGCTCTAGTGCTGAAATCCCCCCCCCCACAAGAAAAAGCCAGGGTCCAGGGCTGGGTTTTAGGACTGTGCTAGATTTGGAGAGGTGAGTGGGGCAGGACCCCGTCTCTGCCCTGGAGGAGTCCCAGATCTTGAGGGAACCTCCCTGGATGGTGCACACTCATGCTCAGCGGAGGAGTGGCCCGACATAGTCTGCTTGGGCAGAGGGAAGGCTTCCCAGTGAAGAGGGTGAGGGTCACTGGTGGGAGCTGGCAGGAAGAGAGAAAGTACAGAAGAGGGAGTCAAGAGACCACACAGAAAACACGGAGTCCTCTATTTAGGTTTGAGTGGATATGAGGAGCTCAGGGTGTGGCCAGGGGCTGGGCAGGGAGGAGGTAGAATTGTTCCCAAGGATGGACTGTCAAAGGAGAGAAACTTGTTTATAAATTCCTGAAAGGGGTTCAAAGTTTAGTACTTCACTGTCCAATAGAGAACATCAGACGTTCTCAGTTCCAGTATTGCTCAGGGTGCATGTGGGGAAATAGGGCCTCAGAGAGGCTGTGGTTAGAGCCAGTGTGGTGAGGGTTTCCTAGTAGGGTCTTGAGGGACAGACAGAGCAAAGTTCCTTAATGAAGACAGAGCATGCTAGGCAATGCATTGAGCAAGGGATGCTGGTGAGTGGCCAGAAGCGACCCTCACCAAGCCTGGGTGAGTCCTAAAGGACCAGCTGGAGTCACCAAAGAGCAAGAGGGAGGGAATCATAGACAAAGGATGGGGGCATGGGCAAAGATAGGAAGGTAAGCCGGGCGGTGGTGGCGCACGCTTTTAATCCCAGCACTCTGGAGGCAGAGGCAGGCGGATCTCTGTGAGTTCGAGGCCAGCCTGGTCTACCAAGTGAGTTCCAGGAAAGGCGCAAAGCTACACAGAGAAACCCTGTCCCAAAAAAAAAAAAAAAAAAAAAAAAAAAAAAAAAAAAAAAAAAAGATAGGAAGGTAAGCAAGAGTGTTCTGGGAACTATATAGCAGGATGCTGCAGCCAATGGAGCCCATGGGAGAGCAGTGGGGGCTGGGGAGGTGAAGGCGGGAGCAGGAAGCGGCAGCAGCAGCCCCCACTCTTCCTAGAGCACTGTGTGCCCCAGGCCCTCGTTAGTGCACACTGTCTCGTTCCACTCAGTAAGGCCCCCTAGCCTTGGACTTTAACTGAGGGCAACTGGCTGTCTTTGCGGGACTCTCCGTAGGAGACAGGCACCACGAGCAGGAAGGCCAGTCCACGAGAGACTAGATGGGCTCCAGACTAAAGGAGTGACTCATCTAAGTAGCCAGGCAGGCATAGAGGTACAGGTATATGGAATCCCAGCACGTGGCAGGCAGAGGCAGGAACATTGAGAGTTCAAGGCCAGCTTGAGCTACAGAGCCAAACTATAAAGGAAGCAAACTAAGAAGAGAGAAACCAAGAGGGGGAGAAGATGAAGGAAAGGAGGAAGGCCAAAGGCAGGCAGTGTGGGAGCTGGAATGGACAGGCTTGGGGGCTGATGCACTGCATAGTCTGGACAAAAGCAAAGACGAAGTCCAGCTCTCTGCTAAGAGATGTGCGTACAGAACCCCCCTGGGATCAGGAGATGGGTCAGTAGGAACTCGGAGCGCTGAGGCCAGAATGGCCGGAGGCAGGGGCTCTAGGAGGGCCTTTGGGGCAGTGGAGCAGGGAGGACACTGTGGAGCAGCAGTGCCCAAAGCATCCTGAAGGGACAGCACTACAATTACGAGGTGGACCAAGCAAGTGGTGGCAGTGAGTGGCCCGAGAGAAAGCTTCAGATGAGCAAGGAAATGGCGAGAGACATTCAGGGAAAGAGCAGGCTGGAGACAGTGTCATCCTGTACATTCATAGGACAGCGGGAGTAGAGTAGGGTAGAGAGAAGTTGGGGCAGTTAAAGTCAAGTGCATGGCATTCAAACTGATCCTTCCCATCCCATCCACAAGGCAGACTTGGCAAGTCAATCACAGAGCCTTTCCTCCAAACTTTTCTGAGTTTTAAGATACATTTTAGTGGGGCTGGAGAGATGACTCACTGGTTTAGGAGCACTGGCTGCTCTTCCAGAGGTCCTGAGTTCAATTCCCAGCAACCACATGGAGCTCACAACCATCTTCTGGCATAGGAGGGCATCATGCCGATAGAGCACTCATATACATTATAAATAAGTCTATTTTTTTAAAGATACATTTTAGTTATATTGGTCATTTTTGTTGTTTTTTTGAGACAGGGTTTCTTTGTGTAGCACTGGCCATCCTGGATCTCACTCTGTAGATCAGGTTGGCCTCAAACTCACAGAGACCCACCTGCCTCTGCCTCCTGGGTGCTGGGATTAAAGGCATGGGCTGCCACTGCCTGACCACTTTTTTATTTATTTATTTATTTATCTATCTATCTATCTATCTATCTATCTATCTATCTATCTATTTATTTATGAACACTGAAGCTAGAGGGAACTCTCTCTCTCTCTCTTCGACTCCCTTCATTCCTCCCCCAGAAGAAACGCTACTGTGAACCCAATGGGTGCCGTCTAGACCTTGCCTGTACCTACAAATACTCCAGTGCACCCCAATAGAGCATTATTTCAGACCACAGCATTCTTTTCCACCAAGCCCAGACTCAGCCTCAGGACCCTTCTCAACACAACACTGGACGCACTCACACCCTACGGTCAGGGAGACAGGTCCCTGCTCTCCTGATGTTCGTGAGTGGAATTTCTCTATAAACTAGCAGGTTCACCTGACTTTTGCTGGTAAAAAGTTCCGGCTCTGAAAACGTGCCCAGTGACAGGGCAGTACTCAAGGGACCCTTGCTGCCTGGACAAAACCATTATCCCAGATCAGGAGGAGGCGTTAAGTTGTGAAGTGAGGAGGCCCAGTCATGGGTGAGGAGGGAAAGGTGGCTCTCAATGTATTCAAAACAAACCTTTATGCTCATGTGTAGCCTGAAGGACTTCTGTGCCTATCTTGGTCTGTCTCAACCTTGGGTCCCATAAGGGATATGGGGCGGTTCCAGCGTCCCGACTAGAAGGGCTCCAGAGCATGCTCTCGTCGCACAGCCCTTAGGAACTGCGGTGGGCTCCAACCCGGGTCTCCTTGTCAGCTGACCTATTTGCTCTGTCTTCCTCTCTAGCCCCTGCTCAGGTTGCCCCCTTGTCGTCTTCAGAAGCAGCGACCACTGAGGTAGCACCTACCTGTGACCAAGCAGACATGGCCACCACGCACCTGGGGGCAGGGCCCCCATGCCCTCCAAAGCAGAAGTCCTGGCTAGCACGGCATTTCCCCCTGCTGCTGAGGAGAGACCGACAGGCCCAGAAGGCTGGGCAGCTTTTCTCCGGGCTCCTGGCCCTCAATGTGGTATTTCTGGGTGGGGCATTCATCTGTAGCATGATCTTCAACAGCGTGGCTGTCACGCTGGGTGATGTGTGGATCCTGCTGGCCGCACTGAAGGTCCTCTCTCTGTTTTGGCTCCTCTACTACATGGTGGGCACCACACGGAAGCCCCACGCGGTGCTGTACCGTGACCCTCACGCAGGACCCATCTGGGTGAGGGGTGAGTGCTCGGGGCTAGGAGGATGGAAAGGGCCGGGGAGGGAGAACCTGTCCAGGGGCGGGTGCCCACCTGCCCATCCTCTCCTGGCCAGGCTCCCTGGTGCTCTTCGGTAGCTGTACCATCTGCCTGAATGTATTTCGTATGGGCTATGATGTGAGCCACATTCACTGCAAGTCAGAAGTGGAACTCATCTTTCCAGTCATTGAGATCATCTTCATGAGTGTCCAGGTGATGGGTCTCTCGCACCCCCATACCTATGGGGAAACACATACCACCCAACCTATACTAAAACCAGCCACATAGCTAATGTGTCCGTGCCCCACAGTGTAGACACACACCAATCATAGCCCACCTCCATGTATCCACACCCACACAAAGCTCTTGTACACATGTGCGCCTCCACACATACCTGTCTCCCAGATGTAACCTATAAACACATTTGCCTATATGTGCCTGCATATTCTTTTGTTGTTGTTGGTTTTTTGTTTGTTCGTTTGTTTGTTTTCCCCCCTGAGATTTTTTTTTTTTTTTTTTTTTTTGGAGACAGGGTTTCTCTGTGTAGCTTTGCGCCTTTCCAGGCTGGCCTCGAACTCACAGAGATCCGCCTGCCTCTGCCTCCCGAGTGCTGGGATTAAAGGTGTGTGCCACCACTGCCCGGCTTTCGACACAGGGTTTCTCTGTGTAGTTTTGGTACCTGTTCTGGCTCTCACACTGTAGACCAGGCTGGCCTCGAACTCATTGAGATACTCCTGGCTGTGCATCCTGAGCGCTGGGATTAAAGGCGTGCATCACCACCGCCCACCGCCTGCATATTCTTAAACCCAGCTCCCAGACAGCCCTCCCCGCCTCTCCGTCTTGTGGAGCCTCTGCTGTGCTATATTTACACCTCCCTTCCTTCCCTCCCCAAGCAGGTTTCTCCCCCTCCCCAAGCAGTGGCCACTGAGCCCCTTTTCACAGCTGAGCAAGCTGCAGCAGAGGGGTGTTCACCCCTGGCCCATCACCACACAGAAAAAAGACACGGCAGAGCCAGGATTCCAACCAGGTTTCCCATGGGGTCCTCCACTGCACACACACACACACACACACACACACACACACACACACACATACACACACACACAACTGAGGTGCTCACACTATACACCACCACACCACTAGCACCTGGGCTCAAGACCCTCTCTCTTTCAGACATGGGTGCTCTGGAGACACTGCAAAGATTGTGTTCAGGTGCAGACCAACTTCACCAGGTAAGATGTCCCCCCAGCTGGAGTCTCCTGGGGCTCTCTGTTTCCACCACCCTCCAGTTTCCCCAGACAGGAGGAGCCTGAAGTTGTGGGTTAGCATGGTATACATCCCAAGTGACCCCTAAGGGTTCCTAAAATCCTACCACCACTTGAGATCTGCTTCTGAGTCTGTGTGTTCACCCCAACAGCAGTGAATGGTGAGGTTGGGGCCCTGGGAGCTATTCAGGCTGTGTAAGCTGTGTGTGTGAGCAGAGTGTGGTCCTCCCTCCAGGTGCGGCCTCATGCTGACCCTGGCCACAAACCTGCTGCTGTGGATTTTGGCTGTGACCAATGACTCCATGCACCAAGAGATTGAGGCTGAGCTTGACGCCCTCATGGAAAAGTTCTCAGGTACAGAGGGGACCAGAACCTCCCACTCCCCCATCACATTTACATGTGCACACACACACACACACACACACACACACACACACACACACACTGGGGAGGTACACACAGTTTGAAGTTGGGAGCACACTCAAGGGCAGGTCACTGTTAAACTAAAAAGTGTGGGCCGTAGAGATGGCTCAGTCTAAAAGTGTTGTCACAGAAGCACAGAGACCTGAGTTTGGTCCCTAGGAGCTCATATTTAAAAAGCGAGGCAAAGCCGGGCGGTGGTGGCGCACACCTTTAATCCCCACAGTGCTTGGGAAGCAGAGGCAGGCAGTTCTGTGAGTTCAAGGACAGCCTGGTCTACATAGTGAGTTCCAAGCCAGCTAGGGCTACACAGTGAGATCCTATCTTTAAAAAAAAAAAAAAAGGCCATGCATGGCTTGACATATCAATCACTGGCCAGCCAGACTAATTGATGAACTGTTGGTTAATGAGACTGTCTCAAAAAAAAACAAAGCAGATTCTGGTCTCCATGTGCACACACACACACACACACACACACACACACACACACAGTTCACTGTGTCAACGGTCCCCTTCGAGCTCCATCAGGGACTGGTACCTGCACCCTACTCCCTGTAGCCATGTGGCCATCAGCAAGCCAGCCACTAATCCTGGCTGAGTTGGTCACTGAGAAGTCTTTCAGGCATGCACCCACCCATGATATTTGTATTTTACTTGTAAGAGACTAAAAAGCCTTTGGGGCTGAAAGGAACACTGTCCTAATGTAATCTTAATATCTAAACATACCAGGAGGGAGAGGAGACTTGTGGGTAGACAGCTCTCCCTAGATCATCCATCTGGCCAATCCTGAGCCTGTATAGTACGCCCTTTGAAGCAACATTCCATAAATCCACAGGGGAGCTTGCAGTCTGTGGGATTCAGCCACACCTATGTGTCTGCCCCACCCACGGGTGGCATCATGACCTGTGTGTACCAGCTCTCATGCATTCACACACCCAGCGCATGAATCATGGCACGTCTGTATGTGTGGCCATCCTTATATTCTGTTTGCACTTTGCACAAAAAGTGCAAAGAGGGAGCTCTGGTCAAGTGACATCATGGATGTGTGTTTGTATGTCTGCGGCTAGGGGTTGGAACAGAGCCTCGTTCATGCTGGGAAAGCACTCTACCGCTGAGCCACACCCACCGCTTCAGTTTATTATTATTGGACAACACTGAGCTCCAGGTTCAATGAGAGACCCTGTCTCATAACATTAGGTGGAGAAGCAATTAAGGAAGACAAATCACACCAGGCCTACTTGAGATCCTTCTGCCTTGGTCTCCCAAACTCTGGGATTACAGGTGTGTGTCACTACACCTGGCATTTTGTTTAGGATTCTTTTTGTTTTGGTTTGGTTTGGGTTTTGGTTTTCAAGACAGGGTTTTTCTGTGAAACAGTCCTGCCTGTCCTGGAACTCACTCTATAGACCAGGCTGGCCTCAAACTCACAGAGATCCACCTGCCTCTGCCTCCCAAGTGCACCACCACTGCCCAGCTAAGATTCTATTTTTTCTAATAATTTATTTTATTCTTAATTACATATTTTTGTGTGTGGCTCTGTGTGTGTGTGTGTGTGTGTGTGTGTGTGTGTGTGTGTGTGTGAAAGAGAGAGGGGGAGACTGCACATAAGTGTGGGTGTCTGCAGAGGCAGGGAGGCATCAGATTCCTAGGAACTGGAATCTGTGGCTGTGAGCATCTGATGTGGGTGCTGAGACCCAAACCTGGGTCCTCTGCAGCAACAGTCCACTGAGTCATCTCTCCAGCCTCTGGTAAAGATTCTTTTTTAAAATGACCTTGAGGTTTTTCAGTTACTTCCCAGTGGTAGCATTTAGCTGCTTCCCACTCCCCTGCTTTTCCTAGAAGTGGATGTACATACAGCCCAAAGTCTGACTTGGATTCAGCTCAAGCATTCTGGCACCCAGTGAATGACACCATGCACTCATCCAGAAGCGCTGACTTCTAATTACCCCAGTATGTCCTGCTGAGGCTGGTCACTGCATTCAGGTGTGGCAGCCCAATTTCTTATTGCAAAAGATGGGTTTGTTCTGCCAACCAAGCAATATGTGGAGGTGATGCTTGGGCAGGTCTGACTGAAATGTTTTATAAAAGTTTGGCACCTAGAGTCTTGAATCCCTTTGTAAAAGAGTAATCATTTCATGATTTCCAATCTCGAATGTTTCCACATCTGTAAAACAAACATCTGGCTGGGTCCTGTCCAGATCCAGTATGCTCCAGAAAGTGGGTGAGAGTGATCGTGCCACTTAGGTTTCTCAGTGCAGGGCCTGCCTGAGAAGCTGTATCTTCCTGCCCTGCCTCCTCTCAGGTAACGAGACCAACACTTGTATGTGCCTCAATGCCACGGTGTGCGAGGTCTTCCAGAAGGGCTACCTGATGCTCTACCCTTTCAGCACCGAGTACTGCCTCATCTGCTGCGCGGTGCTCTTCGTGATGTGGAAGAACGTGGGCCGCCGCCTGGCAGCCCACTCGGGTGCCCATCCCAACAGACCACCCTTCCGCCTGCACGGGGCCATCTTTGGTCCACTGCTGGGCCTGTTGGCACTTGTGGCTGGTGTGTGCGTCTTTGTGCTCTTCCAGATCGAGGCGAGCGGCCCTGACATCGCCCGCCAGTACTTTACCCTCTACTATGCATTCTATGTGGTTGTGCTGCCCGCCATGAGCCTGGCGTGCCTGGCAGGCACAATCATGCACCGGCTGGAGGAGCGAGAACTGGACACACTCAAGAACCCCACCCGCAGCCTGGATGTGGTGCTGTTGATGGGCGCTGCCCTGGGCCAGATGGGCATCGCTTACTTCTCCCTCGTGGCTATTGTGGCCACCCAGCCACACGAACTGCTCAACCAGCTCATCCTGGCCTACTCATTGCTGCTTATCCTGCAGCATATCACCCAGAACCTCTTCATCATCGAGGGCCTGCACCGCCGCCCCCTCTGGGAGCCTGTGCTCCCCGATGTGATGGGGAAGCAGGATGCTGAGCTGCCCCGCAGAGGTTCCCTGCGGGACCTGGGCCAAGACCTACGGAGAGCCTCGAGGGCTTACATCCACTCTTACAGCCACCTCAACTGGAAACGAAGGATGCTCAAGGAGATTTCGCTCTTCCTCATCCTCTGCAATATCACGGTGAGTATCTGAGCGGAAACTCGTGGGGCACGGGGGTGGTGGATGGACCCAGAGTCCCTTACTTAGGGAGTCACTCATCTCCAGCGATCTTGATGCTGCTTGAGAGTCAGGAATATCTCCAGCAGCTCCCTGCAAGCTGCCTGGCATGAGTTAATGTGCTCAGCATGTAGCAAAGCCCTCTATACAAATGTGTGTGATTCTGAACCCCAGAAGCTTTCAGCCTTGATGGAGAAGGAGCCTGTTAGAAAATGACCACTGAACTCATCATCCATTGAATTTGGCCAAAAGAGCAGCCCAGAACTATTTATTTTCTATTAATCCCTAGAAGAATTGGAGGTCGGCATTGATCTCTTAGCTTCTGGTGGCTGCTAAGTCGCAGGCCCAAAGGTCCATGCACTATCTCCACATCTCCTGAATCATCACAGTACCTCCAAATGACAGGCAATGTTACTGTACACCACCACCACCCCTTAGACAAATTGAAGCATATGTTGTCTGCTCAGACCCAGCTCTCACAGCCTGTAAGTGGCAGATATGGGACAACTCAGGGTTGTTTAGCTCCAAACCTCTAAAAGCACTGAAAACACAACCCAGATGTGCAACAGCTGGTCTATACAGAGAAGAAGTGATAAATTGGCTTTGAACTGCATCAGGAATTCAGAGTCGGAAGCCTGTGTCCCAAGAGCCAAGGCTTGTTTCTGGAAGGTGGATAAGGTTGATCTGGGCTTTGGCAAATGTGTAGAATTCTCACAGGAGAGCGGGGGCCAGGGGGGCATGCAGGTGGCTGCAACTATCAGAAATAGTAAAGCCTCAGCTCGGGGCTTAGGGCACAAACCGTCCAACTTGGCAGCATAGATAGCTGGCTGGGAGGTCCTGCCAAATGTCATGTATAAGGCAGCCCTCTGGGGTTCAGCCTGGCCTCAGGCAAGCCCAAGGTGGCCCAGACTTTCTGTGTCGGAGTGAGAAGGACACCAGGGCTGGGGACCTTGCTCTGAAAGCCCCAGGATGGTGGAATATGAGCAGGCTGGTTCTAGGTCAGCCTCCCATGAGCCAAGCATCTTAAGATTTGGGAGAGCCCCCTTCCTCACCCGGCAGCCTCCTCTCTCTCCCCAGCTGTGGATGATGCCTGCGTTTGGCATACACCCTGAGTTTGAGAACGGACTGGAAAAGGATTTTTACGGCTACAGGACCTGGTTCACCATTGTCAACTTTGGCCTGCCTCTGGGGGTCTTCTACCGAATGCACTCTGTTGGGGGACTGGTGGAAGTCTACCTAGGGGCCTGAGGGCCCAACGAAATCAACCACAGCAGAACCCCCAAAGTGCCAAGACAGTAAAAGGAGGCGTGGCCTACCTGGGCAGACACATCATCACATCACAGAGGTGCAGAAACCTGCCTGAGGTTCCCAAAGTGACCTTTCTTCAACCTGACTGAGAGGGAGGGTACTGCCTGGAGCTCAAAACCAAGGTCAGGCCTTGGAAGTGGAGCCTGAGCAGAGCCTCTTCGAAACAGTCCATGTAATTAAGGATGTACCCAGGTGACCGGCAAAGGCTACTATCTGTGAGGGTCAGTATGAAATCATGGAGTCTGGGGGCTGGGGCGGGGGCACTGATTCATCCTGTGGACGGGGCTGCTGGACATCCTGGAGGCTCAGGACTCCTGCTGGGAGCTCAGAACCCAGCACTCAAAGCTTGGCAGGCAGCCCTGCCCCTCTCCCCAAACA
Source organism: Peromyscus leucopus (assembly GCF_004664715.2). Classification (NCBI taxonomy): domain Eukaryota; kingdom Metazoa; phylum Chordata; class Mammalia; order Rodentia; family Cricetidae; genus Peromyscus; species Peromyscus leucopus. The sequence continues at coordinate 99,607,138 of NC_051086.1, forward strand.
CCCTGGCTCCTAATGAGCTCATTAATTAGCTGCCAGGCAGGGCTCAACAGCTCTCTCCTGCTTCCATAAACCCTGTTTGTTCGATCGATTCCATTCCGTCTCTGTGGCATTTGTTCCTGGGGACAGAACTGCCACTCCAGGTGTGGTGAGAAGAATGGTCCTCTCAAGCAAGACAGTCCTGTTCCTCAGCCAGGAGTGGTCTACACCAGATATTCTCTGTCTGATCCATGGACAGAAGCAGGAAGAGATGAGTCTAGGCTTGTATGGCCCTGACCTCCACCCTTTGCCAGCTCTTGGAACAGAGCCTCAGGGACATTATTGCAACTGGCTCACTATGGGTGGTCACTGCGGCCTCTGCCTGCCCAGTGCCCAGGCCTGCCTGGTCCTCGGAGCCCCTGGGTGGGGCAGGAAGGTGAGCAAGCAGGTAACACCAGCGCTCGCTCCATCCATCTCTCTGAGCCCAGAACAAATATGTGCAGGGCGAGGCCCAAAGAGTGTGACCCTGGCCCTGCAACCAAGGCTCTGCCCTTCCCCGAATCCCCCTGCTCCCAGGAAGCCACACACTGTCAAACCAGGCCCCCTCAACACTGGTCCTGGCTACCTGAGGCCAGGCAAAGAACTTAGCCAGGCCTTGGCCTCTCCTGTGTGGGCTTTACTCTGAGTAACCATGACCAAACACTGGGTGACAGAGCCCAATCCTGCAGTCCCATACACACCCCCATCAAATGACAGATGACAGTTCACTCATAGGGCAAGAGCCCTCAGGGAGTGAACGCTGGGGTGTAGAGTCCCCAACTGCCCTGACGATAAGAGCCCCAGCCAGGCACCCCCCACCCCGACTCCAGGCACAGAGGCAGAGCACAGAGAGACATTTTATTGTGTAAAGTGGCCGATTGTACAGAGCAAAGATTGTACTGACAGGTGGGGGCAGGGGAGACCTAGAGGCCGGAGCTGGGGATGGTAGAATGTGGTACCCCACCACCCGGGCAGTGGATAGGGCAGGGGCACTGACATCCTTCGGGCCCCAGCAGTCAGGCAATACCCACCGGCCCGAAGACGGTAACAGTGGACCCTCCAAACCCCACTCCAGGTCCCTAAAGCCCACTTGCCAGTCCTGCTTCGTAAGCTGCCAGCCCCCAGCCTCCTTGGCCAGCGGCTCAGCCATTCTTTCCCCAAGGGCCCTGGCAGGGAAAGGGCCTAGAACAGTAGTCTCAGGCTAGGTAGCCAGGACTTCCTTCATCATGACCAGGTGCCCCAAGGGACAGCACATGGCTCCTTTTTGGGAAAACCTAATTAGGGCACTGTGACCTGGCAGCCTCCAGGAGCAGCCGCTGGCACAAGGGCAGGTCTTGAAGGAGGAGCCGGCGTGGGCAAGGGCTCTGGTGGGGCTTGCATCTCTGGAGACAAAAGGCTCCTAGGAGAACAGTCTAGAGGGCAGAGGGGCACTTTTTTTTTTTTTTCTTTCTCCCTGTCATCTCCAGTCACAATGGGCTCCTGAGACCTGCCATCCAGGACCAACCACTGTACTCGCCCTGATAATGGTCCTTTAAAGCTCGGAACAATGGGTTGGGAAGCCTGGGGTCTAGGACCAGCCCTCCTGGCCCTATTCCCTCGGGTCTCCATCCTCACACCCGCTGGATCTCGAACAGCTTCACATCTGTGTCATACCAGACGGGTGGGTCCACATTCCTATAGAGGGAGCGGGCTGTCACCTTCTAGAAGGGGGTACCTCAGAGCAAAAGAGCTAGGTAGCTACAAGACTCCCCGCCCATCCCAATGCCCCCACTCTGGGTGAAGAGTGCCCACCTTCAACCAGATTGGTTGGACATTAGTCCCACTATGGGTGGGAGAAAACCCAGAGCTAAATCCCTGGTGGGCATTCCTCAGGTAGACATCCATATCCACCCCAGGATGTAACTTCCCTACCCCTCACGGGGCCCACCTCAAATAGATGACACCCCACATGTAGGTGCGGAACCACATGGCAGTGCCTGAGTTCGCCTGGTACTTCCGGATAAGGATGGGGTGGGGTACAGGCAAAAGTCCCACTAAGGTACCGTGCTGCAGGAACCTCAGAATCTCAGATTCGTCCGTCAGGCCCCTAGAGAAAAAGGTGGGGCCTCCAGCGTGTTTGTGGAGACTGCACACAGGACCCTGAGGCGTGTGCTCCCCATCACATCCACCCCAAGCCTGGGCCGGCCCCTCTCCAGGACCACCTCCCCACCCAGCTTCTGGACTCACTTGTCAATACAGATCTTCTCCACCTGGGGGACCAACACCTGCAGCAGGCGCATGATGGTCTGCAGAGGCAGCTTGGACTTCCAGGACAAGATCTGCGAGAGCCACACCCAGAGCTAAGGGACAAGCTTGACCTTGCCCCAGAGCCACAGGCTCCCCAGGACGGGAAGTGTGACACTTCCAACAGCATGCATGGCCTGCATCAAGCAGGGCCTGTGAAGGGGAACTGTCGCTAATGGGAAGAGCCCAGGCCATGCTGAGCAGTGCCACAGGCCAGCTGCTGTGCCTCGTGCCTTCCGGAAGACTGTCCCCTTTAATCCTCACAATGGCTGGATGGCACGATCATAAGGATGTTTATTATCCCCATCCAGAGCAATCAGTGGGGCTCACAGGAAACACACAGGGAGTGGAAGCGATTTGGGGAGGAATAAGCAAGGGTGATTGACAAAGGAATCAGTCCTGGGCAACTGCGGAAAGGTCAGGCAGGAGACGAGGTCACGCAACTGGAAGGACTGTCCCTCAGCCTGGCACCTAGGCCAAAGGCCTTTGGTCTTCTTACCCTAGTGCTGGGCTGGAACTCTGACAGGCAGGACCCTGTTCCGTGCCACCCACCCAAACCCCCGTTTCCAGATCCTCCAGCGGTATCCCTCACCCAATCTGATGTTGGGCTCCACTGGCCACTGGCCGATGTGCTGGACAATCGCCGCTGATCTCTCCATGTTTGGCTGGGCTCCTGGTTCCCAGGAAGGAATGGATGTGACCAGGGGAGGAATGAGGACAGGGTGCAGTCACAGAGCAACTACATGTCTCCTCTGACCCCACTCCAGGGAGGTTGGCCGCACCAGAGAGGTGGGTCCAGTCCTGTACCCTTTGCCCTGGACCCAGGGCCCAGCCCAGCCCAGCCCAGCTCAGTGACAGGTTTAGGACCAGGGGCTGACGGAGAAGGCAGGGAAAGGCTGGCCCCAGATAAGGCTGATGGATGAGGAGCCCGAAGGTCACAGGGCTTTGCTGTGATCAGTAAACAAGAGAGAGGTCTAGAGATGGCCTCCTCCCCCAGTACAGCAGTGACAGCCCTGATTCCCTTGTTCTAATACTGCAACCGCAGAGTGTCCTGGCCTTGCCCGCTCCTGCACTTCGGGGTTCAAGAAGAAAGGCAACAAAGTGATGCTCAACACCATCCTCCAGGGTCCCCAGTACCTACCCCCTCAGACGGGCTGCCTTCTGCAGAGCTTGGCTGGGATTCAGGCTCTAGGGATCTCAAGGTTCCATCCTCTGAAACCTGGGATTTCTCTGTCAGCTTGTCAATGCCTGGGTGGGACACAGCGGGGAGAGGGGACATGCCACAGTGCCCCCTTGTGGCCGCAGAGGTTATGTGCTACCCATTCACGGCAGAGGTGCTGTGTCTGCCCTTCCCTCCTAGAGCTTTCCGCTGTGGTCCCTGTCTATGTCCCTTCCCTGACCCCCATCAAGCTACCTTCCTAGGCCCACCCAATACTTCCACCTCCACATGCTGTGGGATTCCATTTCCTCAGTTTCCTAGACAGGAAGGACACCCCTGAGATCACATCCACTCCCTAACAGTGCCATCTCCAACCAAGACCCACACTCTCCTAGCCTGAAAGCATCCAGACCTGGGGTGGCCACCAGGCTGGTCTTAAGAGTGCCTGGTTCTGCAGGGGCGGCGGGGCGGGACCCCTCCATGGAAGCACCCTCCTGAGAGCCAGTGCGGGACAGGGGCTCCGGTGTCCTCCGCCGCCGCTGAAGGGCCTTGTGGATGGAGGGTGGGTCAGTGGGCAGGTTGGCCAGCTGGTGGAAGACTCCACGCTTTCGGATGATGGCGTAGACCAGGTTGGAATTGCCTGCGGGAGGAACAAGTCCATCCTCACTTTGCTTCGCACCCTGCATCTGGGATGGCTTCCAGGACTAGAGGGCGGTTTGTGAGACAGGAAGAGTTCTTCCCCAGGGATAAGGACTGGTACAGGGTGTACAGAGCAGGACAGGCCCATGTGTCCAGTCAGTGGCCACAGTAGATATGGGAGGTACCAAAAAGTTAGGCTTGTGGAGGTGTCTGGTGTTAGGCTGTGGGGGATACCAAGAAGTTAGGTTGTTGGGGTGCCCAGATGTTAGGCTCTAGGGAAACAGCTGTGCCCTGAGCTCCCTTGGTATCCTTCTTCTGGTATCTTGAAATCCTCTTGGAGCCCAGTACTAAGGGGGTTCATCTGGCATGGTGGGATATCCGAGCCCTATTCTTCCTACACCGACCCAACGTTAACTATGTAGCCCTCTCAGTAACAGACAGAGGAGTCCGGGAGGACACTGTTGCATGCGCCTGTCCTTCATCGTCCACCTGCGAGTTCCCACAGCTATCGAGAAGATGCAAAGGCTTCCCAGAGCCCTCAGTGCCCCCATCTACCTCTCTAGTCCTGGGGTGCACCATGCTGCTTTTAGCTTAACCTCCACCCCAGGGACCTTCTCACATTTCCCTTCCCATGCAATGTTTCTCTGCCTGCCTTACTCTCATTCATCACTCTTACAGACCTCTAAATTTTACTTATTTTGGAAATAGTAATAATTGCTCATATTTGGGTTGCTAGAGGCTGTGCCGAGTGCTTTTTCTGTGAATTACTAACCCCCCAAAATCTCTAAGAGAGGGCCTTTTTCGTGGTTTGTTTTTTGTTTTGTTTTGTTTTTTGAGACAGGGTTTCTCTGTGTAGCCCTGGCTGTCCTGGATCTCAATCTGTAGACCAGGATGGCCTCGAACTCACAGAGATCCACCTGTCTCTGTCCCCCGAGTGCTGGGACTAAAGGTGTGCACTCTGCAAGAGGGACTTACAGCAGTATCATCATGAGCATCTTACAGATGAGGGGACCAGGCTCAGAGCCTGACATACTCATGGCCACAGAGCACATGGGCAGCAAGGTCTGGATCGGCACCTGTGGTACTGGTCAGGCACCTGTTGTGACAGCCAGCAGGCTCTTGTCACTTTGAGTTTTCCAGCTACCCAACTCTAAATGAACTCTTTAGGGTCAGGCTGTCAGCCTAAAGCCTCCCTCTGTGACTCCATGCCCCATCTGTGAGCTCCAGGAGGGATGAAGAACATTATCTTTGATTCCCCGCTGCATCTCCCTATACCCAGGTACACTGCAGGTGCTTAATAAGTGCACACTGAAGGACCGAGCTAACAGGCAAGGTGCTAGGGCTTCCCCTAAGCTAAGCCAGGGGCTCAGGTCAGGCCTCACCATCAAACTGGTACTGGATAATGTTGTTGAAGACCTCCAGGAGGAAGAAGACCAAATGGTGGTTCTGGGCCGAGGAGAAGAGGAACCAGGTGGTGGAGAAAGCCTCCAGCAGGTGTAGCAGCTTGTTGGCAGTCACCATGGACAGGCTCTTGAGGTAGGGCGACACTGTAAGGGGGAGTCAGCTTGTGCTGGGCCATCCCTAAAAATTCCAGGCCGGGGCAGAACCGCTCACCTCAGCGGATTCCCCCCCTGTCCCCAGCTCCCTGCAGAGCCCCCCAAAGACGACGAGGCTCCAGTGCCCCCACCACCCCGCACCCTCAGAGGCACAGTCAGCTCATTTCTCCCAGGCATCTCCCCAACACAGAGAGGCGAGGGACAGGGACAAGGATGTAGATAAAGGAACTAGGGTTTAGAGAGGGCTATAAACTGAGCCCAAGTTCCCCAGCAATAAAATGGCAGGGCAAGAGTGCTAACGTGGGATGGGTCGGGACGTCTTTCGAGAGTGACAAGCTGCTGTCATTAGATAGGTATCCCTCGGGGACAGCTTTGTGAGGAGGAGTCAGAGAGGAAACCACACAGCTTGACCTGTGTGTGTCCTTGTCGCCTGCCTTTCCCCCTGGCTCCCCCGAAGGCCCCAGAGGGTGGGAACAGAGACCGTCCTGGTCACACAACCATTCTCAGAGCTGCCCATGCTCGTTGGGCACTCAGTTAGGACATGTAAAATAGAATCAGCGGGTCGACGAAGGGTCGGTGAACAGGCAGTCAACCCCACTGGAGGCCTTGGGAGGCACTGCGCCATCCCAGACACTCGAAGCACAGCATGGCCAGCACGTTTAGCTAGTTTCTACTGCCACCCTGACACCACTTAGTCACCCGGGAAGAGACTCAATGAGAAATTGTCTAGATCACGTTCACGTGTGGGCACCTCTGGGGGGGGGGGGTTAGTTGTTAATTAAGGTGGGAAGAACCGCTACGCATGTGGGTGGTGCCATTCCCTAAGCTGGGCCCTGACCAGTTAAGAGTAACGGAAGCCAGCTGCACCTATGCAGCCAGGCAGCAAGGAACCCATCTGCTAGTTTCTCTGCTCCTGGCTGTGGGTGTCATGTGACCAGCTGCTTCAGGTCCTGCCTTGGCTCTCCCTCAATGATGGGCTGTAACCTGGAATTATAAGCCACATAAACTTAAGGGTCTTTGCTTCAGCAGCAGGAATATAAACTAGACCTATCAATGAACCACACTGGCCAAAAGACATCCACCAAAGCCATTCTGCCCAGCCGACTGCTACTCACCTTGCTGGACCCCCAACTAGCCTGAGCCCTCCTGCCGCCATTCCCAGGGATCAGCCCGCAGCCCTTGAAGATGCTGTTGAAATTCCCACACTGTAACTCCACCAGCCCAAACCTTTACTACCCAATAAATAGCCAGCAGTCGCATGCGGCCAATTAAATGTCTGCAATACAGCCAGTCTCCACTGAGATTTCCTGCGTGAACAGAACACACACAAGACTTGGAAGACTGGATATGAAACAGAACATAAACTGTCTCAGTAATTTTTATAGTTTCTTCATATCTAAGAGGTGGTATTTTGAGTTTAGGAAATCAGATAGAGTGTATACTATAGCTTTTAAGAAATTGTGTGTGTGTGTGTGCGCGCGCGCGCGCGCAACTTCATGGTATCAGTTCTCTCCTTCCACTTTTACGCCCGACTCGCGTGGCAAGAGCTTTAACCTGCTGAACCATTTCATAGACTCTGAAGCTTTTATCACCTGTCTTGTTGCCCCTTTTATTGTACTAGAAAAATTAGCGGTAACACGCGGCCGGCTATTCCAGGCCATAAAGCCAGGGGCCTGCTTGCTGGTTGGCCTGTGGCCTGGCGCCACCTGCTGGTGAGCATGGGGAAGTTAGGCTCCAGGCCCCTACCGTTGACCACAATGGTGAGCAGGCAGTCGAAGAGGGGCTGCAGCCGCTGGTGGCCACTGGTGATGATTTTGTGGAATACCTATGCAGGGAGGGAGAGGGACCGTGTGAATTACCCGCCAACTCCAGACTCGGCCGATAAGAGAATGTCACCCCACGCCCCCCAGGCTGACCACGCACACCCCCTTACCACGATGAGCAAATCTGCATGTGTGCCGGTGAAGACAGGGATGTCCATGGGCACTCGCACTGAGTAGGGCTTGTTCAGTCGTACCCCAAAGTTCCTCTCCCCACTCAGAAGCAGCAGGATGAAGACCCCGATGTGCATCAGGCCCACCCGAGCTGAGGTACACAACACAGACGGTGTCACGTGAGCAGGGAGGGGAGGTGGAGAACTCAGCCAAGACCCACCTCCAGGGGCTCAAAGGAGCCCCTATGGAAGGTTAGCACACCAGTTTCTGGGAGGCAGGACAGACTGGCTGGAACCCCCCCCCTCCTCCCGAACCAAGACCCCGTATCTACCCCCCAGGATCACAGGCCCACCCGGTCATACATTGATCTGCCCGGGCGTCGTTGAGAAAATAGAGGATGGGAACCAGGATATCCAGCACGTCGCTGCTCTTCAATACAAAGAAGAGGAATTTCTGGGAACGAGAGGGGACGAGTGAGCTGGACAGTGAGAAGACTAGCTCTAGCCGCTCTCTCCCACCGAGGCTGGGGAGACCCAGACGCTATGCTAGTCTTGGACTCCGTGAACCCCGCTAAGCAAGCGTCCAGCTATGCCCCTCCATGTCTGTTGCCCTTGGGGTGGGCCTGGAGTCCACTAACCTTGTTGAAGTCACAGAGTTTCCAGAAGAGAACGAGCAATTCCTGGTGGAACTGGATTTTCTTTGTGGAGTTAGGAAGGTAGGTCTGGAGCAGGGGGTTAGACAGCAGCCGGGCTATCCCCTTGAGGATGAACTGGAAGTCCTGGGAGAGCCGAGCAGGGTTCCTTCCAACCCGGCTGCCTACAGCCCTGGATACCCCTGCAAATGTCTCCTCATTCTCCCCGATCTCCCATAACCTTTATCAATCTCCCATAAATCGAGGGGCCGGGTTTGGACATTACTGCTAGCACACTGGAAAGCCGAGCCTCTGCCATCCCACCAGCAAGTCTGAGGATCCCCTCTGCAAGGCTGCAGCTCCCGGTAACCCCCAGATGGACCCATGAACCGGGCTCCCTGGATTCCTTGTTGACAGGGACTGTCCTTTGCCCTGCCCCCAGCACCCCCACCCTCCACCACCACCCCCCACCCCCCATCGCACACGAGAAGTACTCCCCAGCTCTCACAGAGCTGTCATTTACCGGGCACCCACCACCAGCTGGGCTATGCTCTACTTTGATCTGGGGTTGGGGGAGGCTGGCTCAGCTACAGTCCCTCACTGTGTATCTGCGGAAGTCAGAGTCCCAGGAACTGTAGCACCTCCCCTCTGCTTGAGTCTGCCTGGACATTAAGGCCACCTCTGAACCCCAACATCACAGCAATACCCCTCCTTTGAGAAGCCTTCTTGGTTACCTGGCCCAGATGGGGCTATGAGTCCTTTGTTGTTGGTTTTTTCCCTTCTTTCTTTTATTTATTTACTTGTTTTTGCTTTGGTTTTTTCGAGACAGGGCTTCTCTGTGTAACTGCTCTGGCTGTCCTGGAACTCACTTTGTAGACCAGGCTGGCCTCGAACTCACAGAGATCCGCCTGCCTCTGCCTCCTGAGTGCTAGGATTAAAGATGTGCACCACTATGCCCAGCTTATTTATTTACTTTTAAAGACAGGGTCTCCTGTAGTCGAGGCTAGCCAAGAATGACTCTGAACTTTTAAACCTCCTGCCTCCACGTCCCAGATGCTGGCTTTACAGTCATGTACCATGACGGCCTGAGTATGTACAGCCTGGAGATTGAAGTCAGGGCTTTGTGCTGTAGGCAAGTGCTCTACCAACTGAACCACACACCTCCAACTCCCATCAACCCTTTCTGTGCCTCGAAATCTCCCAAGTATTGCCATCACCGCTTTACTTAGGTGAGCACGTTCTTTCATGCAGGGGGACAGGACTCCTCTATGCCCTCAAAGCCACAGCCACTGGAGAAGGTGGGCAGATAGACCTCCTCCAGCTGTGCCTGACTCACCTCCTCACGATGAATGCGGGACAGGTAGTTCACAAACAGGTTCTCAGGCCCTGGAGGCTGCCAAAGGGAGGACCATGGTGAGCAGACCCTCCACCCTGGTCTGCCTGGGTAGTGGCAGCTGAACCCCCAGACACACCATGGGGACCCGCCTGTGGTGTGCCTCTTGCCCAGGGCCTCTGCTTAAGGAGATACCATCTGCCCCCAGCCCTCCCTCCATCCGGTCCTTACATCAGCATCATCCATGACAGTGCCCGTGGTGGTGCCATCCACAGTGGGGGTGGTGCTGGTGGCACTGTCATGGTCCAAGGTGACGATAAGCACCTGAGCAGCCTCCTCCACCAGGGGCTCCCGGTAGTCGGAGAAGAGCAGGTGGTTGTAGGGGATCCCGTAGCCCACAGGGTCATAGGCACACACGGTGTTGAGGAGCGAGGTGAAGAGAGGCAGTGCGTGTCTGCAGGGGAGAGCAGAGCAGGGCTCAGGGATGCTCCCCTAGGCACACATCTCTGGCCACAGAAGGAGCTGCTGAGCTACTGGGCTACAGACTGGAACCTGGGAGGCAGAAGTTCGAGCTTGTCCTTTCCTGAGTAGATAAGGCCCTCCCTATCCATGCATGTGACTGGCCCTGACCAGGGCCAGGCTGGGCCAAGAGCAGAGGAATCTATCAGGGTGAGGGATACCTTGTGGAGAACATGCTCACACCCTTTTCAGTTCTCAGGGGCTTTAGACAAGGGGTTAGAAGTGCAGAGGAACGCAGCCTCCCCTTAGGGAGCAGAACCCAGTTCCATCCCCCAGCTCCCAAGCCACAGGATGACTTGAATCAGAAGGTGTTTGGGTTCAAGATCCTCATCTTACAGGTGAGGAGATTGAGATCCAGCAGTTAAGTGGGCAACAAAGGGTGGCAGTTTGCCTGATGCAGCTATGAGAAGAAACTATGGCCAGCCTCCGATTGTGACTGGTGTTGAGGGGTCACTTGGGAGCCCTTCACTTCTGGGGATAAAGAGAAATCCAGCAGGAAGCCAGCAAAACACAGAGGAGGGGAGCCACGCTATTCAGAGATGGGAGTCCAGAAGCAGGAAAGCTACAGGTTTTAGAATGCCCATGCCTGTGCCACATCGCGGCCACAGCGGGAGTGTACACTTCAAATACTGTGTCGCGGTGATGACTGTGTGACACCCACATGTACTCCTAAGTGTCCCTACATCCCCTGAGTGCCCACCATGGTCCAGACCTCTCCATCCATCAGGGTGGTCCTCAGACCCCCTCTCCACCCACTGACCCGAAGGACGACCACAGGCCACATGTGGCTGGCACTGAGTACTATTGAGTGGTTGGTCCAGATGAAGCATGTTGGAAGTACAAACCACACACCGGATTTGGGGACAGAGAATGAGAGAAAGAAATGCAAGTGATCTTGATAGATCCATAAACTCATTACAAACTTAATGCTCACTTTTTTAAATATACTGAGTTAAATAAAATATATAAATTAGTTTTCTTTCTTTTTGCTTTCGATTCAGGGTCTTATGTGCCCCAGGCTAGCCTAAAACTCACTAGTAGCCAAGGATGACCCTAAACTTCTTGTTTCTTCTGCCTCCACCTCTAGAGTGCTGGGATTGTAGGTGTGCACCATCACACCCAGTCCATGTGGTGCTGGTGGTCAAACCCAGGGCTCCATGCGTACTAGGCAAGTACTCTTCACACAGAGATACATCCATCAAATTCCTCACATTATATTTCTAATGAACAATGTGATTCCAGATGGACGACCTGGACCTGGGCCACCCAGGGGTCCCCAGGTTTGAAGGCCGTGATGGTTCAAAGGTGTAGCTAAATTATGGTTTCGTGCCACCAGGGGGCAGCACCTCTCCTCAAATGAAGCCAACCGGGCTGGCACTCCTCTTAACTCATAAATGCCTAGCGCAGCTTCTCACCTGTTTTCTGTGGAACAAAAGAACTGAACCCAGGGGTTGGTGCTGCCACTCTCTGGAGATGGGGGCAGGTACATGGCCTCTGAGAAGCATGTCAACAGCAGCTTCAGCAGCTCCATCCTGCAGGAAGGACCAGGAAGGGTACATTAGGACCCGCCTCCCTCTAGGAGGAAGCTGCCAACACTACCCACCACCCTGACCAAGGTCCATGGGAAAAATGACCCCTGCTCCTCCCTGTAAAGCCGAGGCTGGATGATAAATGGGCTGGGTCTTTCGGAAGACCCTATGGGCCTCTGAGCTATGCAAAGCCCAGCCTGGGTCCAGCTCACCGGTTCATGTCGTGGATGTAGTTGGGCTGTGGGGAGTGAGCAAAGCCCACGCCAGCCTCCCAGATGTATTCACAGCTGTCCAGGGAATGGACATCTTCTGCTGAGTCCTGGGAAGAGGGAGCCGAGTGAGGCAGGCTCAGACTACCCAAACTTCCCACTGTCTCTAGTTGCAGCAACATACCCCAGTGTTCCCCTAAAGACAGCCCCACCATGCCCTAGGTCCTCATGTACGAGGAGAGAAATGAATGTTGTCGGATTTCCCTGGGAGCTCACTTTTGTACCGTCTTATGTTGATCATTTTACTTTCTGAGTCCAGTCTGAGGCAGGGAAAGGAGGAAGGAGAAGGTGGGGGGAATAGGGCGCGGCAAGTTGAGGGGAGAAAGCATTCCTGGTGGAGTCCCCGAGTAAAAAGTCGGGCTTCCTGGTTCCAGCCCTGCACCCTCCCACCTCAGGCAGAGAGGACAATGGGTGCTTGTGCAGGCTGCCTGGGAGACAGGGTCAGGCTGGACACCAGCTGGCTCCTCTCCAGCTGTGCCACCCCCACCCCACCCAGGATATGCACACCTAAGAGCCTTGCTCCCTGAACCTCCCCTGCTTCTGCACCCTGTCTCTCCTGGCCCCAAGAGCCCAGCACCCCGGGGGTGTCTCACCACGTTGTTCCTCCGGTGGCTCTGCACCGTGAAGTCTGGGCAGAAGAGCAAGTCGGCGATGGCCAGGAGCAAGGACTCGGCCAAGGGTCGAGCGTTCTCATCTTCCTCTTCACCCTGCTAGGAGAGACGCAGGCTGCTCAGTGGAGGCTGGCCAGGGAGAGGTGGCCCCGGGGCTTGGGGGTGCAGAGGATGGGGACCGGGTCCCAGCAGGCAGGTGTAGACAGAGGGAGGAAGAGGAAATGGATTCCTGCTTACCCCAAATCTCCCTTAACCAGAAGAGAGCAGACAGACACAGGAATTAGGGAACAGTGAGGAAATGCCCCCCTCACCAGGGGGGCCGGGCACCAAGCTCAAGTGTCTTAGCCCTCTTGGGAATCATGGGGTCTCAATCCTTGGCACTTGCCTGGAGATAAGCCCAGAGCAGATGGGGTCTGGGAGAAGGCAATATGGTCCCTCTGGACCTTCTAAAGATGTCACTGGGCCTTATCCCTGTACTCCTGCTCCAAGATATAGGGGACAAAGGCCCCTTCGGAGGAAAACTGAGGGCCGCAAAAGTTGGTACTGGCTCCTCCCCCCTCCGTGGCACCCTAGTCCCCATCCCACACTTCCTAAAGAGTAGGGGCTCTGCCAGGGTCCTCCCACCCCCTGGCCAGGCCCACAGACCCCTCCACGCCCTGCCCCGGGCACTGTGGACCAGAAGAAGCCCCTCCAGTCGGGGTCCTCGAAGATGTAAGGCAGCACTCGGGTGAGCAGCCGGCTGCAGTTCAGGACGACCTGCTTCTCCTTCTCCGAGTGGCAGCCACTCTCTGCTCCTTGGACCAGTTTCTCCACAGCCTGTGGGGACGGACAGCAAGGAAGGAACATGTGACATGGTCCTTTGGGTTCAGGCCACCCAGACTGTAGAGCTAGTTCATGGGTGGTGAGACGTGGTTAAAACTCAAGCCTTTAATCCCAGCACTCAGGAGGCAGAGGCAGGCGGATCTCTGTGAGTTCAAGGCCATCCTGGTCTACAGAGCGAGTTCCAGGACAGCCAGGGCTGTAACACAAGAAACCCTGTCTCAAAAAACAAACAAAAAACCAACCCAGAGCATCAGAATAGTAAAGTCCAGTTCCCTGGATGACCATGACATCATCTGTGGCATCCCTTCCTTGAAGAGTGTGTACCCACACTTAGGTACATCTTATTTTCTTCTGAGGGCCTCTTTTTCTCCTAATCCTTTTGTTTAACCCTATTTAAAAAAAAAAAAGTAACTTTTTTAAAAATTAAAAAAAAAGACAGGGGCTGGAGAAATGGCTCTGAAGTTAAGAATGTGTGTTGTTTAACCAGATACGGTGGCACAAACCTCTAAGCACAGGGCCCAGGAGGCAGAGGCAGAGGCAGGTGGCTCTCTCTGAGTTCAAGGCCAGCCTGGTCTACATAGTGAGTTCTAGAACAGCCAGGGCTACACAGAGAAACCCAGCCTCAAAAAAACAAACAAAAAAAAAAACCACTTGTCCTTGCAGAGGACCAAGTTCAGTTCCCAGTACCTCCATGGTGGCTCACAACCATTCATTACTCCAGTTCCAGGGAATCCAATTCCTTCCTTTGCTCTCCACAGGCATCACGCATGCATACGAAACATATACATACATGCAGGCAAAACACTCACACACAAAAATAAATCTAAATTTTTTTTTTAAATTTTGCAATAGAGAAAATAACAACAGCATCATATGGGAAAAGCGAAGTGAGCTAGTGTGTGGAAAGTGCCACCCAAGGCGAGAAAAAAAAACCGCTCCTAGTGGCCATGGTTACTTTCCCCTCAATCCTACCGAGGAGAGCTGATGCAAAGAGACTGTTCCTCCAGGACCTGGGATGAGATGCTCCGAATGTGTGCCCTGCCCTGCTGCAGACGGGGCCACTCCCCACCCTGGGGAGCGGGGACGCAGCAGTGAGGGGCCAGACAGCCCTTACCTTGTAGCACAAAGTGGCCAGGTTAGAGGGTGATTCCTCCCGCACAGCCCGGATCTCTGCTGCTGGCACCAGCGCAAAGACATCTTGCACCGAGGTGGCCGTGTCTGCCCAGAACTGGTCCCAGAAAGCATCATCGGTGGCTTCCACGGGCTGCAGGGGAATCCAGTGTTCAGAGTTACACAACTCCCTCCCGACGGTCACCCACGAACCCTGGCAGGGAGACCATAGCCCCTAACCTGCATCCCAGCCAGCACCCAGGAGCCTCCCAATCTGGATGAAAGGCTTATTCAGGTGCCACAAGATGGGGTCAGAAGTGAGACAGATGTGCATGGCCAAGGGGGTCAGCTAGGCACTAAAGCCAACTGAGTCCCCAAGGTTTGTGTCTCCCCAGCAAAGTCCCCATGCACCTCTGAAAGAGAAACTGACATCCTCGGCAGGCCATACCCCAAGGCCACAGCAGGAGGTCAAGTGTCTAGGGTCTAGACCAGGGCTTTCCCCAACGGAAGATAACGAAGGGTATATGCACCCGTATACCGTCACCAACGCTGTCTTCTCTCTCTCAACCTTTCCCAGCACACCCACCAAGCACCAACCCCAGTGAGCTCACTGACCCCTCCCCACAGCACCCACTGCTGGCCCACACTGCGGGTCCAGTCACTTTCTGGGAGCTCCAGCCTCCAAAGCTACCTCTCTTGGTGCTGTTTGTACACTGTCCCCCACGCCACACACCAAAGTAAATGGCCAAAGTCACATACGGGCCTTTGGGGTCCCCACCGCCTGCTGAATCAAGTCTATTGATGGAGTGCTTGTGCAGTGTGCACAAAGCCCTGGAATGGATTTCCAGCACTGCACACATTAAACTGGTGGTGAGGGCCTGTAATCCCAGAGCTTAGGAAGATTAGAAGTTCAAGGTCATCCTCCAATACATTGTGAGTGAGTTCAAGGACAGTCTGAAATTCTCAATGTCTCAAAACAGCACACACACACACACACACACACACACACACACACAAGGCAGGCAGTGGTGCACTGGACAGGCAGAGGCAGGCAGATCTCTTTGAGTTCAAGGCCAGCCAGAGCTACCCAGAGGAAACCAAACCAAATCTTTTGCTCAGGCTGTCCCCATTTCCCAGCATAAGCTTCTCATTTCAACAGTAATTACAAAGTCCTACCGGTTTGGGGCGTGAGAGACAGGTCAGCTGATAGAGTTTGCCACCAACCCTGATGACCTGAGTATTGAACTCGGGATCAATACTTATCAAAAGGAGTAAACCAGCCGGGCGTTGGTGGCGCATGCCTTTAATCCCAGCACTCGGGAGGCAGAGCCAGGCGGATCTCTGTGAGTTCGAGGCCAGCCTGGGCTACCAAGTGAGCTCCAGGAAAGGTGCAAAGCTACACAGAGAAACCCTGTCTCGAAAAACCAAAAAAAAAAAAAAAAAAAAAAGGAGTAAACCAACTCCCACAAATCGTCCTCTGACAGCCACACATGTGACTTTGCACAAATGTAAACCTTCTTCATACACACACACACACACACACACACACACACACACACAGGTTTTTTGTTTGTTTGTTTATTTTAACAGGCCGGGTGTAGTGGTCACACACCTTTAATTCCAGCAGGAGGGAGGCAGAGGCAGGCATATCTCTGTGAGTTTGAGGCCAGCCTGGTCTACATAGAGTTCCAGGATTCCAGGATAGCCAGAGCTATATAGTGAGACCCTATCTCAAAAACAAACAAACAAAATCCCAAAGGTCCTATTGAAACAAGCCTTAAAAAATAGGCCGGGTGTTGGTGGCGCACGCCTTTAATCCCAGCACTCAGGAGGCAGAGCCAGGCGGATCTCTGTGAGTTCGAGGCCAGCCTGGGCTACCAAGTGAGCTCCAGGAAAGGCGCAAAGCTACACAGAGAAACCCTGTCTCAAAAAAAAAAAAAAAAAGAAAGAAAAAAAAATATATGCTCATGGGAGCTGGAGAGATTACGACGGCTCAGAGGTTAAGAGTGCATGCTGTTCTTCCATGGGATTCAGGTTTTGTTCCCTATAACTCCAGTTCCAGGGGATCTAATGTCTCTTCGGGCCTCTGTAGGCACATGCACATTTGTGGCACACACACAAAGAAATAAACATAGCTGTGGTGGTATTGTGTTCTCCGAAATATTGTACATGCTAATAAACTTATCTGGGTGCAAGAACAGAACAGCCACTAGATACAGAGGCTAAAAATGGTGGCACTCACACCTTGAATCCTAGCATTCCAGAGGCAGAAATCCCTCTGGATCTCTGTGAGTTCAAGGCCACATTGGAAACAGCCAGGCATGGTGACTCACGCCTTTAATCCCAGGGAGTGATGGTAGAAAGCAGAAAGGTATATAAAGCATGAAGACCAGAAACTAGAAGCTTTTGGCTGGTTAAGCTTCAGGCTTTCAAGCAGCAGTTCAGCTGAGAGTCATTGGGATGAGGACACAGAAGCTTCCAGTCTGAGGAAACAGGATCAGCTGAGGAACTGTCGAGGTGAGGAAGCTGTGGTTTGTTCTGCTTCTCTGATCTTCCAGCATTCACCCCAATACCTGTCCTCAAGTTTGATTTTATTAATAAGACTCTTTAAGATTCATGCTACACATAACTAAAAATAAAAATTTTAAATATAAACTTGTGGTCTTTGAATCATATAGACAGTCCCACAAGTAAATGACCAAGGCAACCAGTTTAGATGATAAATTTCATTTCTATAACGTCCGCCCTCCGCCCCATGCTGGATAGTTTTATGTCAGCTTGATGCAGACTGGGATCATTTGACAGGAGGGAATCCCAATTAAGAAAATGCCTCCAGCTGGGCATAGTGGTGCATACCTTTAATCTCAGCACTTGTCAGGCAGAGGCAGGCAGATCTCTGAGTTCAAGACCAGCCTGATCTACATAGTGACTTCCAGGACAGCCAGAGAAACGTTATCTTAAATAAATAAATAAATAAATAGAAAAAAAGAGAGAAAGAAAGAAAATTCCTCCATAAGATCAGGTTGCAGGCAGGCCTGGAGGACATTTTCTTAATTAGTGACTGATGAGGGAGGGTCTAGCCCAGCTATCACTAGGCTGGTGGTCCTAGTTCTATAAGAAAGCAGGCTGAGCAAGTCATGAGGAGCAAGCCAGTAAGCAGCATCCCTCCATGGCCTCCGCATCAGCTCCTGCCTCCATGTTCGTGCCCTGTTTGAGTTCCTGTCCTGACTTTCTTTGATAATGAACTGTGATGTGGAAACGTCAGCCACACAAACCCTTTCCTCCTCAGGCTGCTTTGGTCCTGGTGTTTCATCCCTAGGTACAGGCCCGCTCCCACCTGGGGACCTCCAGCCCCAATCTCCACTCATCACCTTTTTTGTTTTGTTGTTTTTCCAGACATGGTTTCTCTGTGTAGTCCTGGATGTCCTGGGACTCACTCTGTAAACCAGGATGCCCTCTTACAGAGATCCACCTGCCTCTGCCTCCCGAGTGCTGGGATTCAAGGCCTGTGCCATCACCACCTGGCCAAATCATCCCATTCTTGACTCGGGTCTAGATGGGCTTGCCCCAGCCGGACAGCCCAGCAGCCCAGCAGCCCGGCTGATCTTGCCGTTGAGGCAGATGGCAGGTGTGCTGAAGTTGTCATGAATCCTGACAAGGCTGAGTGTCAGGGGGCTGCCCAAACCCAAGGCTGGGACTGCATGCTTCACCAAAGTGCCCACTCCCTGAACAAAAATCCCCCCACTCCACTCTGGGGAGTCCTAGGGTAACTTGTGACTGCAGTCTCAGTCCCAGAACTGGTAGAGCAAGTTAGCTGGAGGTAAACAAAGGCCAAGGGAGAGGCCCTGGAGCTCGGGTTTGCTGGACCTCAGCTCCACAGTCATCTGATATGTATGGGGGGTGGGGAGGGCAGGAGCTGGGGACCCCAGTCCTAGAGGCCTGGAGCCAGAGTGGAGTGGGAAGTCATCCTCAAAAGGCCTGTGGAGCTCCCCTCACAGGGAGCATGTCTGGAAATCTGTCACCTCTGATACTCAGCCCACCTCCCGGGTAGTCACCACCCTTAAAGGGGCAGAAGCCCAGCTGAGCACAGATGGACTTGACCTCTGACCTAGTTCATTAGGCAAGCATCACGGACTGAAATCCAAATTGAACTTAAGAGGGGCCTTAGAGGTCAAATCTAGAAGCAGAAGGGAAACCCTTCATAAAGAAGCTATTATCTTCCTGCCCACCCCAACCTTTTTCATGTAGCCAGGGCTAGCCTGGAATTCTCTGTGTAGACCAGGCTGGCCTTACAACCATAACCCTCCAGCCTCAACCTCCCAAGTGCTGGAATTACAACACACCTGTCTGGAAATCAAACCTTCACACCTTCACGTCCCCCACTCCTTCTCATAATGGAGACTGAACACGGGATCTCAGGATTCTTCATCTCAGCTTGCAACCTCCTCCCCTGATCCCACTGTGCCTTAGGCATTTGCATAGACTGAGGGAACCAGATGTAGCTTTTAAAAATCAGTTTATTTTTTATTTATGAGTATGTGTGTTTGTCTTTCTCTTTCTCTCTGTGTGTGTGTGTGTGTGTGCGCGCGCGCGCATGCATGCATGCATGCACGCATGCATGCACACATATGAGGGTGCTCACAGAGGCCAGAAGAAGGTGTTGGATCTCCCAGAGCTGGAGTCATAGGCAGTTGTGAGCCACCGGATGTGGGTGCTGGGAACCACTCTTCATGTGAAAGAGTGTCAAGCCCTCCTAACCACTGAGCCATCTCTCCAGCCCCAAGCTGTGGCTTTAACAGTCTCCTTCTAGGGTGGGGGTGGGAAGGGGGCAAAACCAGCTGTGATCTAGCCTGAGGAGGATGATCTGTCCTGACAGGTGATCAAAGTGTTCTAAGCACACACTTGCGTGCGTGTGAACACACACCTATCAGCTCTTACCCTGGCCTGCAGCAGGGCATCCTCAAATAGGCAGGATGGGGCAGTGGCGGGGGTGGAGGGAGTGGATCTCTGATCCTGTAATGCCCCAATCTGGGGCCCCAGCCAAGTAAGGAGACAGGAAACACAGCCAATGTTGCTGGCCTCAGAGTCAGGGTTAAGCCCGGCCCAGGACTGGCCACCAGGGCAGGAAGAAAACAGGATGCGAGGCAGGAAGGCAGGGAAGGCTGACCTGCAAGCGCTCAGGCCCGGGCTACAGGAGAGAGTCCACTGTCTACTGCCCAAAGCACAGCCTCTGAGGGCCTGGAGGTGTGGGTGTCCTGTGATCAGCACACCTGAAGCACCTTGGGAATACTGAGTGAAGGTCCAGGAAGACCATCTCAGATCCTTGAATCCCAGCTGTCCAACGCTGATTACTACAGGGTCCAAGGCTTTGGCCCCCTCCTACCTGTGAGAGTCCCATGCTCCAAAAAGACCCACTGGGCTGGTGAGATGGCTCAGCAGGGAAGGCTCTTGGTAAAAATGCTTGGTAAAGGCACTTCATGCTTGCTGACATGCAAGGCTAACAACCTAAATTCAATCCTTAGGATCCACCTGGGGGAAGAAGAGAGCTGACTCCCACAGGTCGGCTTCTGACCCCCACACTTATACCATGGTGCACATGTATATACACCTACACACACACACACACACACACACACACACACACACACCAAAAATAAATAAATAATATAAATTGAAAAGGGGGAGGGGAAGAGGTGGGAGAGGAAGAAGAGGGAGGGGGAGAGGGAGGGGAAGAGAGAAGTACCCCAGCCTGGGTCTCCAGCATACTCTAGGCCCCGGTCCCAGCAACTGTCTTCAGCTAAGGAGGACAGACCATCTCAGCCAGGAAAAGAGAGATGGATGTAGTACTCAGGGGCAGGGGGTGCCAAAGCAGGTCACTGCCCACCTTCCTACATCTGAGTTCACCCTGCTCCCAAAAGACCTGCTGAGCCCACCACACCTTCCAGCAGGCATTAAACGCGGGAGACACCATCCCCCTCCCAGTCACCCCACACCACCCTTTTCTGCTGCCCACAGATCCAGAGTCTCATCTCTGAGGTTCTGGAACAAGTCGTGAGGAGCAAAGAGAAGTTCTGGTTTTTATCAAGTGCCTCTCAGCTGGAAATGGGCTCTCTAGATAGAAGCCCTGGCATTTCTTTTTTCAGACCCTGACCTTTCCGATGGTGAGTAGCAGAGTGTGGGAGTAGAGGTCTGCCCTCTGAGGCTATGACTGCCTGGCTGTGGGAAGATGGCTCTCCTGATCCCACTCAAACTGGCAAGAACAATATAGAGCTCTGAGAACAGCAGGATGGGGGGAGGGCTCCAGATGGCAGGTGGTCCAGACCCCTTTGACAGTCAGGGCCCCCCGAGAGGCACGGCTGGATATCTCTACGATCATAGTAGCCTGGTTCCGGGCAGGGCAAAGAAGGAGCCTTGCTGGGTCAAGAGGTGTGTGCTGGAGATAGGAGGAGGCTTCTGTGACACTTGTGGACTCAGGGGGAAATGTGGGAAGCATGGACTGGGATGGAGGTACCTATGGCTCCCTCTCCAACAGACTAAAGACAATCTGGGAGTCCCTCCTCATGCCCGAACCCGGAATCCCCATTTCGGGTACCAGAAAGCACAGCCAATCAGCTCCACCAGGCCTGGAGAAGCCCCTGGAGCATCCCTAGCTGGAAAGCTGGTTTCCCTAGGCCTGAGGACAGCTCCCCTTACCCGGCTGCTGCTGCCTGCCACTCTGGGAGCTCCCAGGAAGACCTGGGCCTTCCCTGCCCGCAGGCATCTACCAGGGCCCAGAGAGGCCGCCGCTGCCACCGCACACCAGCTGTTTTCCCCGACCCTAGCAGGCGCCGGCCCGGCTTTGTTTGCATTGAGTCAGCCCGGGTTGTGCGTCCGGGACCGTGGGCACCGAGGGCAGGGAGGAGAGCAGAGCGATGGATGGGTAGGTGGGAGCGGGAAGAGGCTGCCTATGTGAGGTTGCCGGCACTGGGGGGCGGGACAGGGGGCGGATAGCGTTGTCGCCGCCGGTTTCAGGAGTAGGCACACGTCAGCCTAAGGTGGCAGCAGCAGTGCCCGGGAGAGTGTTCCCAGGGGAGAGGAGGCTTAGGGTGGGCTCCCAGAGGTAGAGATGGAGCCCTGAGGTACAGAGGGAAGATCGCGTTCCGGTGCTGGTCTCAGCATCCCCCTCTGGACAAGCCGGTCACCCTACGCTCCAGTGAGCCAAGTTCACCCCAGCCCCCGTCACTGCCCTGCCCCCAAGCCGGGCAGGTGGATGAAGAGGCTGGGCCCCCGCGCGCACCTGCGTTTTGGTGGTCAGCTGGATCACAGCCTTCCGGAAGTTCAGCTTGGAGTCTGCGGACCCCATGTCGGTGGAGCCCGCTCCGGCCCAGCCCCGGGTTCCGACTCTGGCGCGGACTCCGGCTCCGGTTCCAGCTCCAGCTCCGCGGCCCCAGCTGCTCTCCGAGGAACAGAGCTGCGAACCCCGCCCGCCGCCGGCGTCGGCCCCGCCCCTTGTGGCCCCGCCCCTAGATCCGCCCCCACGAGGCCCCGCCTCTGCACCTGCCGTTCAAGCCTCTGGAGACGAGGTCCAGAGTTCTCTGTGGAACCCAACTCCCCCGGTCCTTCAGCCCTTCGTACTACAACCGAGTGCTGTCCCTATCCCATCGCCCCCTTCTGTCCTTCAGTCCCCGAGACCGAAATCCTCCTAGCATCTCATCTCCTGACTCCACTTTCACTCTGTCCGGGGCCTGCAGTTTCTCCTCCAGCCACTCTGACTTTCCTGCTTCCATATTACTACTATTATTGTTGGTGTTTGAGCATTTGTTTTTTGGATTTTCTTTTTTTTTTTCTTTTTGGTTGTTATTGTTGTTGTGGTTTCTCTTTCTGACCTGTCCAACCTCGATCCCGCCCTGCAGTGACTCTAACCATAGCCGCAGGTTTAGCCCTTGCGTGTGTGGAAGAAGAGGCTGACTTAATGTCTCTGCTCCAGGAAGGCAGCTCAGCACCTAGCTGACAGTGAAAGAGCCCTCGGGTCTTGACCCCTCTCTAGTCCGATGGCTTTCCTGGGAACTCCTTGGCGTGCAGAGGAGTTGGTATACAACACCGTGTCCTGTAGAACCACAGCACAGAACCTGTTCTTAGGAGAAGAAAGGAGTTACCCATGGTATAGCCCAGTACACTTTGTTTTGAGAGTTTTATCTTAGGCTGGCCTCAAACTCACTGTTCCTGATTATGAACTTTTAATCTTATTTCCCAAGTGCCAGGATCACAGGCGAGCAAGCCATCCTTGGTTTTATGAGGTGCTGTAGATTGAACCCAGGGCTTTGTCAAGCACTCTAATTATTAAATTAAGAATAACAGCTAGATACATAATAATTGTTGCATGAATCTTAAAAGGTCTTATTAATGAAAATAAACCTGGAGCAACATATTGGGGTAAATATTGAAAGATCAGAGAAGCAGAACAAGCCACAGCCACCTCACCTTGCCAATTCCTCAGCTGATCCTGTTTCCTCAGACTGGAAGCCTCTGAGTCCTCATCCAGAATGAGTTCTCAGCTGAACTGTGCTACTTAAAAGCCTAAAAGCTTAACCAGCTTCTAGTTCCTCATCTTCGTGCCTTAAATACATTTCTGCTTCCTGCCATCACTTCCTGGGACTAAAGGCATATGTCACCATGCCTGGCTGTTTCCAGTGTGACCTTGAACTCACAGAGATCTCTGCCTCTGGAATGCTAGGATTAAAGGCATGTGTGCCAACATTTTCTGGTCTCTATATCTAGTGGCTGTTCTGTTCTCTGACCCCAGATAAGTTTATTAGGGTGCACAATATTGTGGGGAACACAATATCACCACATTTCCCCTTTTTTGTCTAAAATTTAAAAAAGCTTATAACTAATACAAGAAAAACTATATCCAATAAGTATATACAATATATACAGTCAAGAATTACATTAACGAATGTCTAGTCCATTAACATTTGACAGATTCAGACAAAAAACCTCCATTAT
This sequence comes from Peromyscus leucopus, assembly GCF_004664715.2. Lineage (NCBI taxonomy): Eukaryota > Metazoa > Chordata > Mammalia > Rodentia > Cricetidae > Peromyscus > Peromyscus leucopus. Next base: position 99,630,533 of record NC_051086.1, read on the forward strand.
ATATATTAACAATGTCCAGTCCAGTAACATTTGATAAACTCAGACAAAAAAATTCATTACTTATCCTATGTAAAACAAGTGGTTCCTTTTTTAAAGTAGACTCAATAATTGACATTTTATCTTATATTCATATTCTCTCTTTTTCATAATATATTCAATAATGTACTTTTTGTCATTTTTGTATCTTCCCCTTTTTCTTTTTAGAGTAGATTCAATGATGTACCCATTTATCCTATTATTTCTTTATCTTTTTCCTCAGAGCTTCTTGGAATTCTGGATACTTCAAAACAAGGCAACTTTATTGCAAACAAGAATCCTGAAGTTGGAGCAGGTGTGGAGGCAGGGACAGGGGGGCACAGTGTCACCTCTTCACAGAGCAGGCCACAGCACTGGGTAGCTCTAGCTTTTCTTCAAAGGTGTTATCCCTGCCCTGAACAAAATCCTGGGCATGCCCAGCGCTTTTTTTTGTCACTTCAAAATAATAAATAATTTATTAGAAAAACAAACAAACAAACAAACATATTACCTAGCCAGGTATGGTAGCAAAGGCCATTATTCCCAGCACACAAAAGGTGGAGGCAGGTGGATCTCCTTGAGTTCAAAGTTATCCTGTTCAACATAGTTGGCTTCAGGCCAGCCAGCACTACATAAAGAGACCCTGTCTCAAACAAACAAACAAACAAACAAACAAACAAACAAAAAATACCTGGGGACATTCCACAGCACTCAGCAGCAATGCCACCACCCTGTGGGCTTGTCAGAACTCCTAATCGGACTGTCAAGTTTTGATTTTCCAGCTTGCCCTAAAATAGTAGGAAAGTACTCTGCCTCTGTGGCTTAGTTGGTTAGTGGGATCAGCTATTAACTGATTAACTGAAAGATTATTTTTGTTTGTGTTTATTTGGAGACAGGGTTTCAGCTCAGGCTGGCCTGGGACTCCTTATGTACCTGAGACTGGCCTTGAATTTCTGATTGTCCTGCTTCTACCCCCTGCATGTTGGATTACAATGTGTGCTGCCCTTCCTGACTAAAATATACTACATTACCATTTATAGACTTTCTGGAAACGGTGGAGCCGTGGGAGCAGAAAACAAACCAGTAGTTGCCGTGAGCTAGATGTGGGATGAATGGACTAAGAAAGGTAATGAGGGAACTTTGTGGGGCAGTGAAAACCTTCGGTTTGATTGTTCTCATAACCGTATGCCTCAAGAGAGTTTTACTGTATGTAAATTGTACCTCAATAAACTTGACTTTAAAAAGGAAGGGCAATGAACATGGGATATAGCTTAGTTGGTAGATTGCTTGCTTAGCATGCAGGAGGTCCTGGGTTCCATTCCCAGCCCTACAAAAATTAAAGAAAAATAAAGGCTGTTGCAGCAAAGAAATTAACTCAACACACTAGTCTCTCTACTATTGCTTACATGTAAAGTTTTTACAGTAAACATTTTAAGAAAAGAATCTGTGTGTGTACACATACCATTAGTAAATAAAATAGTGCTTTTGAACACTTACAGAAATTACTCTTTCCTTATTAATGTGACAATCTTCCAGAAGGTCTTGGCTATGAGAAAGTGTGTTATGTACGTTTTTTTTGCCCAGGATAAAAGACTCGTTTGTCTATGGCTCCAGTGGCCCTCTCTGGAGTCCTTTCTCCAAGTTCAACCATCATCCATCCCCCAGATGCTAGGTGCCAGCTGCCATTGAAGGGGCTAGGACCCAAGCTATGCATGTTTCTGCTGCTAAGGGAACAAGACACAAAGGGCAATGATGTGAGCCAGAGAGCTATGACATGGTAAGCAAATGTCTGCCCAGAGGCCCTGGTGGAAATAAGTAAGGAAAAACTGGACGGAGGAGGGGATGATTGAGTGTGTTAGTAAGAGCCCCGCTGGAAACAGATGGAAGGCAGGGTACTCAAAGGGTGCTCAAGGGCCTGTTCACAGGGACGCGTTATGGGGTCATAATGGGCAGGGGAAGAAATAGTTTCCAGCACCCAAGGAAAGGGAGCCCACCACAGGAAAATTCCAACAGAAGCTGTAGTCTCCCAGAAGAGAACGAGAAGCGAATGGACACCCCACTTCACTCCTCTTTTGCTCCCAACTTCCTGTCAATCAGGTGAAGCCACAGAAAGCAGAGGGCTAAGAGAACCACTGATGGAGCCCAGGAAAGCTCAGCCATCCAGATATGGAACAAAGTGAAAGAGACAGGAGGAAATCTACAGAGGCAAGTGGAAAATTTTCAGCACCCAGCTGTTAGGGAGAGCAAGCAAAAGGAAGGCCTGGAGCACAGAGAGCCTGGTATACACATCCAGAGACCTGGTTGTCGGGGAGAGGGAGAGAGTGATGAGAGATAACATTTGAGATATCCCAGGAGCAGACTATAGAGAGCTACATACAACCTGATAAGCTTTAATTTTATTGTACAACCAATAAAAAGCCTTTGAGGTAGAGAAATGATGTCACCAGATGGCATTAGGTCTTAGCGAATTGTCCTGGCTGAGGCAGAAGGAATAAAGTGACGTGCACGCTGAGAGTAAGTAGGGAGGGGAGTTGATAGGGCTGAGCCAGAGTGGCAGGAAGGACAGAGGTGAAGAATGCATTTGGAATGTGATGGGCATTTTAAAGGAGCATTTCCACAAAACAACTTCCCCACCAAATGGCATAAAACAATGCCCATTTTTCCGTCTCCTAAATTTCCCTGGGTTAGAGATTTAATTGGGATGCGGAGGGTCTCCACTCCACAGCCTGGGTCTCAGCTGGGACGACTGGAATGCTGGAGCAGGTTATCTCAGAACAGCTGGGGGATGGAACCACCTGGGAACTTCTACATTCACACATCCAGGCTGGAGCTAGGAGAATGCCCAAGGCTGGGCTCAGCTGAGTCTAAAGATAAAACACTGGCATGTGGGGCTGAAGAGATGGCTTAGTGGTTAAGAGTGCACCCATGTCCAGCAGCGCGCGTGCGCGCACAACACACACACACACACACACACACACACACACACACACACACACAGCCTGTAGTTCCAGCTCCAGGAGATCCAACACCCTCTTCCAGGCTACATACACAGCATACACTCACACAGAGACACACATAAATAAAATAATTTTTAAAATATACTGACATGTGGCCTTGCCTTGTGACTTGGGCCCCTGCAGCAAGGACATTGAGCTGAAAAGAGACACCTCAAAGATGTGTATGACAAGAGGGTGTTCCCAAAGAACAAGGGAAGATACAAGGCCCATTAGGACCAACCCTGGGAAATAATACACAAAATTACTGTGCCATGCTGTGCTGCATAGATCAATAGTCACAGCCCACCGGATTCAAAGGAAGGGAACCCGGAGCCCACCTCTCTATGGAGGGGCAACAAATTTAGCACCATACAAATGAATTAATCATCCAATTGCTCCAATCTGGTCCTCTTGTCAAAGTTAAATAGGTCAAAGATTCATGAAGTTCACCAGGGCAGGCCTCTTCCAGGCATAAGCTCTGAGAAGCTGGAGGGGCTGGTGAGTAGGACACCATGTACTCAGAAGTCAGACTAATCATCCATCCTCCGACAGGGAAAAAAGAAGTAGCCAAGTTGCGGGTGACCTTGGTCCTAATCCTGCCTCCATCTCCCAAGTGCTTAGATTACAGGATGTGCCACCATGCCCCAGCTCTTAGCATCACATTTAAAACTACCACATTGTTGCCATTTTGGTGGTGCACACCTTTAATCCAAGCATTCAGGAGGCAGAGGTAGGTGGATCTCTGTGAATTCAGGGTCAGCCTGACTACATAGCAATTCCAGGCCAAGCAGGGCTACATAGTGAGACCCTGTCTTTACAAACACCCAGACCCAGACCCAGACACACACACACACACACACACACACACACACACACACACACACACACACACTGAACACTGAACACTTCCTTTGGAACAGCCCTGTCAGGGCCCCACCACAAACAAAAGCAAACAGTCCGAGGCCTTCTCCTTCTACTGGTTCCCCAGCCCCACACCCTCTTCCTGCACAGGCCTCAGGGCAGGTTACTCCTAAAGCCTCCGCCTCCCTCCTCCCTCTGTTCCTGTGGCTGCCCTTGCTCATCCTTTGGCATCTCATCCTAAAAGTCATTTTTCCCAAGAGATTCCCATCCCAACGTGGTATTTCATTCAGCCCCTAGTATTTTCCCTAAAACTTTCGCCACCATTTTTATTTTGCTTTGCTCTTAAAGAAATGTCCACATGAGTGTTTTGCCTGTGTGTCTGTCTGCACATCAGTGCCTGCAGAGGCTGGAAGAGGACATCAGAGACCGTAGCCATGTGGGCACTGAGAATCAAACCTGGGTCCTCTGGAAGAGGACATCAGAGACCTTGGCCATGTGGGCACTGAGAATCAAACCTGGGTCCTCTGGAAGAGTAGCCAACGCTCTTAACCACTGAGCCAGCTCTCGGCCCCTGTTTCCTGTTTTTATTTGTTTATTGTTTTTGGAACAGAGTCTCCTGTAGCCCAGACTGGCCTCAAACTCACTAAATAACCAAGGCTGGACTTGAATTCCTGATACTCCTGCCTCAGCTCTCCAGTTACGTGGAGGTATGCACTAGGACACCTGGATATACATTAGAAACATATGTCTTGGAGGCTGTTTTGCTTTATCTAAGATTTATTTCCTTTTTAGTTATGTATGTATGTGTGTACCTGTGTGATGGTATATGCATGTGTGAGTACAATACCTACAGAGAACAGAAAAGGGTGTGGGATTCCTAAGGGCTGGAGTTACAAAGTGTTGTGAACTGACCAATAAGAAACTGAACTCAGTCCTGGAGAGTGAACTCAGGTCCTCTGCAAAAGTAATACGCATTCTTAACTCTGAGCCACACAGGCTTACACTGCATATATATAATATATATATTTGCATTTTTGTTTCATGCCTGTCCCTGTCTCTGCTTCTCTACTTCTGTCCCTAATTTAAGTTTTTTTTTTTAAGATTTATTTACTTGTTATGATACAGTGCTCTATCTGCATGCATGCCTGCATGCCAGAAGACAGCATCAGATCTCACTGTGGATGGTTGAGAGCCACCATATGGTGCTAGGAATTGAACTTGGGGCCTCTGGGAGAACAGGCAGTGCTCTTAACCTCTGAGCCATCTTGCCAGCCCCTCCAATCTAAGTTTTGCATGAGCAGGGCCTGCATCCTGTCTTGTTCACTGCATCCTCTGCTCTCAGCACAAAGAGAGTACTTACTAATGAGATTTTATGCCTGATTTTATGAAGTCTTGGTAATGTGCATTCCACTCGAAACCACGGGAATAAAGCATTTTGATCAACTGTTTTCAAAGTCATCTTTTGTTCTTTTCGGAGTTTTTCAGGGGCCCTGGGGTGAAGCAATAAGGAGAGCTGTGATGTGTAGAGGGTTACCGGGAAAACGGTGGAGAAAGCCAAGGAATTTGGTTCTGCCACAGTTTTCAGAATGCCTGTTCTGACTGGGTACCAGCCACGTGTCACCAAAGGCCCTTCCGTCAAGGAGTTCTCGAGCGTCTCAGCCAGTGGTACAGCATGCTGTGATGTGACTGGGTACGATACAGTTTGAGCAGGAGCAGTCAATGACCCACTGTACCCTGGCGCTTCTCCACAGTTCTCTCCTTCAGAAGCCCAAAGTCTGACTCTTTACCCCACACATGCCCAAGCCACCAGCCAGGAGGCAAAGTTTCTGGACAGGCCTCCCCAGCCAGCTGCCTCAGGAGCCCTACCAGTGGGGGAACAAGAAACCCTTTAAACGTGTATTCATTAACTGGGCATGGTGGCTCATATCTGTAATTCCAGCCCTTGGGAGGTGAATGAATGAAGGAGGACTAGGAATTCAAGGTCATCCTCGACTACACAGTGAACTGGAAGACAACCTGGGCTACAAAACAAAACCATACACAAAAAAGGCTGAGAGTTAGCTCAGTTGGTACAGTGTTGCATTCCCAAAGGCCCAGCTTCAGTCCCCAGGACTGCATACACCGAGAGTGATGACATGTACCTGTCATCTCAGCACTTGGAAAGTAGAGACTCATGGATCAAGAAGTTCAGGGTTGGGGCTGGAAAAATGGCTCAGGGTTAGGAGCACTGGCTGCTCTTCCAGAGGACCCGGTTCAGTTCCCAGCAGCCACATGGCAGTTCACAACTGTCTGTAACTCCAGTTCCAGGGATCTGGAACCTTTACACCAATGCACATAAAATAAAGTTAAATAAGTTATTGAAGAAGGAGGAGGAGGAGGAGGGCTGGAGAGATGGCTCAGTGGTTAAGAGCACCTACTGCTCTTCCAGAGACTCGGGTTTAATTCCCAGCACCCACATGGCAGCTAACAACTGCCTATAACTCCAAAATCTGACATCCTCACACAGACGTACATGCAGGCAAAATGCCAACTCACATAAAATAAAAATAAATTTAAAAAAAAGAAGAAGAAGAAATTCAAGGTCATCCTTGACTACAGTTTGAGGCTAGCCTGGGATACACAAGAACCTGTCTCCAAAAAAGGTAAGTAGAGCCAGGCAAGGTGTCCCACACCTTTACTCCCAGCACTCAGGAAGCAGAAGCAGGCATATCTCTGTGAGTTTGATGCCAAGCTGGTCTACATATTGAGTGTCAGGCCAGCAAGGGATACATATGAGACCCTGACTCAAAACAAAATATAGATGGACGATAGCTGCAGGTGTTACACATTTGTAAGGTGCTAATACCAAACACAGACTTCCGGTTGTCCCGTGGCTCCGACCTGCCTCTAAGCATTTGGCTTCATACTAACTCTGAATTCTCTCATTAACCTCTGAGTAAGGATGGACGCTGTCTGCATCAGCACCCCAAAAGTCACTCATGAGAAGCCTGGAGGGTTTGAGCTTTAGGGACCTGAGGCACACACATGGAAGCACTCCCTTCCAGAAGGACTGAGAATCTAAAATTCCTCTTTCAGAGCAGTTGTCTCGGACAAATTCAGATGGTGTATGGGGGAGGGAGGACCAGATGACCTCACCCATTCAGATGTATCGAGGGCTTTACTCTGCCAGGCGCTGACCTCATGCTGGTAGAAAGGGCAGATAGAGAGAGATCATTGGGTGCCATTTGTCCCTTAGAATGACGGGAGCGGGAACAGGGAGGGAGCACGGCCGCAGAAGAGATGAAAATACCCCCCCCCAAAAAAAATGCCTAGTGTCGCTCTCACTTTAGTCCAAGATACATCTGCCTGCACAGGAGGGCAACAGAGACGCGGATGAGACGCCTTTATCCTCTTCCGAAGAGGCTGGCGTGACTCCGAGCACCGGACCGCCAACGTCAGCGCTGCCAGAGTGCGCGCCGTCATTTCCGGCCAGCTGTTTCGGGCTGGATGCGGAGGTGGCGGACAGAGGCTAAGGGCTGGGCGACTGGGCGACTCCAAGCCGTCAGAGAGGCTTCCAGAGCCCCACCTTAGTCGGAGCTTAGCTGGCAGCTAGGGAGTTCCACTCCAGCGGGCTCCGAGATCAGTCGTGGATTGGTGTTGGTGGCCCATTCTGCAGTCAGACTCTGGACTCGCGTCCCCAGAACCTGGGCTCGCATCTTCAGGATCAGAATTTGCACCCTCAGATTTTCTGGGCATCCAGGGTGGGCCCAGAGAAGTACATCTTGCTATTAGGAGTCAACACAGACCTGTAAGAAATTCTATTGCTCAAGATTCGGGAAGACATGAGTCTACCAAAGGCTCCAGCCTTCCGTGCTGCACTTGGATGCCACCAGGCATGGTTTTTCTGACCCAATTGTGAGATACACCGTTCAAACGGTTGGTTATCTGGGTCGGGAGATTGATTTGCCCCACCCTGGGCACTGGTATCCACCTGGTTTTGACTACCTGACAGGAGCATGTCTGAAGTTGATCCACCTGAGCCTAATGACTGGTAGCTAAAGAAGATAGAGGAACTTTGTTCCTGGGAGGCAGATCTATCTCCTCATGGACTAGCTTAGAGCAGGAAGTGGTACCACCCCTACCCTGCCAGGAGCCAGAGCAGACAATGGACATATCACAGGCTTGGCACACATCCTGTATTAACCATCCCCCCAGCCAGCTCTCATCTCCCAGAGTGTCCTACACTGGTATCCTGTGATCTGCAGAAGGGCCCAAGGGGTTCCATCCCTCTGGTCAGGTCAGGGGCCTGCTTCAGCCTTACCCTCAGGTCAGTCAGTCACCTGGGATACGCACTGAGAGTCCAACTTTCTTCTACCAGCGTGTTTGAAAGGGAAAAAAAAAAAAAACAGATGCCTGTTGACACCACACACACACACCCCATCTTCATAGACTGACACATGACATGTCCATCCCTGCCTCTGGGAAGCAAAGGGTCTGGGTGAGCCGTGCTGAGGGCTTGATCCATGTGGGCAAGGCTAAAGACTACGGGGTGAGTAGGAGCCGGGTGCCTCTCAAGCACAGAGAGCGTGTAAGTCACCACTGGAAGCAGTGTTAGTTCCGAGGGATGGAATAAGTCTTGTGTTTGGGATCCGCCTTTAATTGCCCAAGCACGGGGCTGGAGAAATGGCTCAATAGCTAAGAAGTGTTTACCACTCTTCCAGAGGACTGGGATTTGGTTCCCAGCTCCAATGTCAGGCAGCTCACAACTACCTGTAACTCCAGCTCCAGGGGATCTGGCACCCCCTTCTGGCCTCTGTGGATAACCTCCCACTAATATACATAAATAAAATAAATCTGGGGGAAGTGGGAGATAAGTTAAATAAAATAAAACAAATCTTTTTTTTTCTTTTCTCTAGCAAAGAGGATGCCCTCTAGCATCCTTACTGCACAGGCTGGGGAAACTGAGGTGGCCATCCTCAGACCTGGTCCTTAGCCCTTGCTTGCCTCTGGCACTTCTGGAGCTCTCTGCGGCAGCTCTGGCTCATGCCACAGAGCTGTAGGATGAAGACATGATGGGTGGGGGCAGATTGAATTACAAACCCTCAGTGAAACTTCAGAACTCAATCTCTCAACCCAGACGTCCCTCACACTCGGCTCTGGGTGGCGTCACCACTGCCCAGTTACTAGGGCAGAGTCTGTGTGAGCATCACTTGATGCACAGCTGACTCCCATGCCTGTCCTGTCAATCATGCACCAGCTCCACCACCACCATCTCTCTCAATTTCCCTGCCCCCCCACACACAGTCTTGCCCAACCCACAGTGCCCACCATTCTAGGCTGTTGCAAAAGTCCCTGTGTCTGTCCTGCTTCTCTGCAATCCCGTGCTCCCAAATTATCAGGCTGATATTTCACAAATGAAAATAAAGGATTTTTTTCATTGGTTCATTTAGGGATAAAATTCTCACTGGGTCCTACAGTTCTGACTCTGGGCTCATTACGCACTCCACGCCAGCAGTGCTGGGTTTCCCACGGATCCTGCTATAAGTCAAGCCCTTCTGTGCCTAGGAGCTTTTGATCTTGCTGTCTCCTATACCTGGAGCGTTCTCCTGAGGTGTGTAGCATGGCTGCCACTTTATCCCGAGGGTGGCACCTCCGCAGGCTGGGTCTAAGTATCTCCCAGACTCTCGCCAACCCACCACCTCCTCCCCAGCTCACACTGTAGTTTTTAGCTACACAAAAGCAGATGGCTTTTCAGTCACAGGGTATTTCTTTCTTTCTCCTCCTCCTCTTCCTCCTCTTCCTCCTCTTCTTTGTCCTCTGTGGCTGGGAACAACCTCACAATTTGCTTCCAGGGCCTTGCCATGTCACCCTGGCTGGCCTTGAACTCACTGGCCTCCAACTTCCAGCAATCTACCTGCCTTGACCTTGTGAGTACAGAGATTTCAGACATGGGTCGCCATACTCTATTCTTTTTCTATTCTTTACTTTTATTTTATGTGTATGGGTGTTTTGCCTGCACGTATGTCTGTGCACCATGTGCATGTAGTGCCCAAGGAGGCCAGAAGGAAGTGATGGATTCCCTGGAACTGCTGATATAGAAAGTTGTGAGTCATTATGTTGTTGCTAGGGATCAAACCTGGATCTTCTGAAAAAGCAGCCAGTGCCCTTAGCCACAGAGCCACCTCTCCAGCCCCTACTTTTTTTTCTCAAGTATGCTACTTTGTGCATATAAGATGTCTTCAAAAAATGCATACATTTCAAGTGTTCATTTATGTTGTGTGACATTTTGTTTGTGTTCTGACAAATAAAGCTTGCCTGGAGATCAGAGAGTGGAGCTAGACACTAGGTAACAATAGAAGCTGGGCAGTGGTGGCTCACACCTTTAATCCCAGCACTCAGGAGGCAGAGACAGGAAGTGATAAGGCAAGGTGGAGACAGGATCACAGCCCTTTTGGTCAGAGGATCTGGAGAGGTAAGAAGTCACTGGTGGAGGCTCCTTTGCTTCTCTGATCTTTCAGGTTATTACCCCAATATTTGACTCCTGGTTTTTATTGATAAGACCAATTAGGTTCATACTTCACAAGTAGACCTCTGTTTTCACAAAATGACCCATGCAACCAACACACAGAATGGAAACAAACATCTCTAATGCACAGTGAGTGAGCAACACAGAGTTTCTGTTTTACAGTAGGCAGTGTTCAGTAGGCGGATGGTGGTGATGCTGCACAGCATCATGAGTGTGTTTAACACTGCAGAGCTCTGTGCTTAAATCAGTTCAGCTCAGGCCAGCCAGATGGCTCAGCAGGAAAGGCGCACAGGCCTGACAGCCAGAGACTGATCCCAGGAACCCACAATGGAAGGGGAGAGCAGGCTACTCTAAGTTGTCCTCTGATCTCCACAGTCATACATGACATGCGTACATGCACACACACACACACACACACACACACACACACATTAATATAAAATTTAAATTTAAAAAATGGTTAAGTTAGTCAGGCATGGTAGTGCATGCATTTAATGTTAGCACCCAGGAGGCAAAGGCAGGCAGATCTCTGTGAGTTTGAGGCCAAGTTAGTCTACCTAGTGAGTTGTAGGACATCCAAGGTTACATAGGGAGACTATTTAAAAAGAAATAAAAGGGGGCACAGGCATGTGGTAGTGGTACATGTCTATAATCCCAGCACTTAGGAAGCTGAGGCAGGCAGATCTCTGAGTTCTAGGACATCCAGAGCTACACAGAGAAACCTTATCTCAAAAAACCCGAAACACTATTCTGGTTGATTTTGCTAGGTTTGGACATTTTTTTTTTCCATTTTAATTTTACATGTATAGGTGTATACCTACACACCATATGTGTGCCTGTATCCGTGAAGGCTAGAAGGATGAATCTGATCCTCTAGGACTGGAATTACAGTTACAGTTGTGATCTGCCCTGTAGGTGCTTGAAGACACCACACACACACACACATACACACACACTCACACTCACAGAACACATATTCACAGTAGCTCCAGCTCTCAAACATTTTTACACCTCTCAACACCACCACTCTGGGAGTCAAGCCTTGGGGGGACAGTTAAGGTCCCATGTACATGGTAATGGTGGTACCTCACTGTGGATTTAATTTGCATTCCCTGATGACTAAAGAAATGAGTCAGGCGATGGTGGCACACGCCTTTAATCCCAGCACTCAGGAGGCAGAGCCAGGCAGATCTCTGTGAGTTCGAGGCCAGCCTGGTCTACAGAGCGAGATCCAGGACAGGCACCAAAACTACATGGAGAAATCCTGTCTCGGGGGTGGGGGGGGAGAGAGAGAGAGAGAGAGAGAGAGAGAGAGAGAGAGAGAGAGAGAGAGAGACTGAGTACCTTAGTCACACGTTGACTGGGCCATTTGGATGTTTATTCCTAGGAGTTGTCTAGTCAAATCTTTTGCACATTTTTCTCCTGGCCATATGCCTTTTTCCTTTGGATTTTCAGGTTTTGCTGTATTCTGGATATAAGTCCTTTATTAAGTGTACAACAACATATATTCAGAGTGCTTCAACAATGCCCACACATGATGGGTCTCAACGAAAACAAGTTGCATGAATGCTTGAATATGAAAACTCCTTTGAGGAAAAATGCTTTGATGGATTAAACTGACGCTTTTAAGAGTGTAACTGGATATAAGATTTGTGTCTCAAGCAATAGGCATCAGAACCTTAAAGGAGAAAGGCCAGAATACAAGAAAACATCCTCAAATTTCATTCCTTCTGGCTTGTTTCTAGATATGCAGGTTTTTAAACATTCCCATTCTTTTTTTAAAGGTGTTATATTTCTACCAGTCAGTGGTGGGACACACCTCTAATCCCAGCACTTGGGAGGCAGAGGAAGGTGGATCTCTGTGAGCTCAGGGCCAGCCTGGTCTACAGAGTGAGTTCCAGGACAGCCAGGAACAGCTAAGGCTACACAGAGAAGCCCTGTCTCAACCCCCCCCCCCAGGTGTTATACGTTTGTATTTATTTATTCTATACTTACGTGTATGAGTGTCTGCCTGCATGTGTGTATCTATGCCATGTGCATGCCTGGTGCCCAAGGAGGTCAGAAGAGAATGGATCCCCTGAAACCAGAGTTACAAATGTTTCTGGACCATCATATGGGTTCTGGGCATGGATTCACAGGTCCTCTGCAAGAGCACCAAGTGCTCCAAACTGTTGACTGTCTCCAGCTCAGAACTCAGGTTCTTAAAGGTTTTGTATGTGTATGCATGTGTGTGTGTTTATGTGTATTCATGTGTGTGCTGAGGGCAAAGGACAACCCCCAAGTGTTGTTTCTCAGGAGCTGTCCACCTTGTTTTGAACCAGAGCCTTTCACTTGCTTGAAGTTCACCAAGTAGTCTAGGTTGGGGGGCCAGTGAACCACCATGGATCCACCTATCTTGGCTCCCTGGCCCCCAGAACTGGGATTACGAGAGTGAATCACACACTCTGCTTTTCTGTTCTTTTTCAAGCTGGTAAACACTTTTAATGTACCGAGCCACCTCCTCAGCCCACTTAAGGTAATGTTTAGCTTTGCTTGGTTTAGTTTACAGAAAGACTCCTACACCATAGCTTAGTCTGGCCTAGAACATGCTGTGTAAAACAGCCTGGCCTGGAACTCAAAATAATCCTCCTGCTTCAGCCTCCCAAGTCCTGTTATCAGAGGAGGGAGACACCGTGCCTGGCTCTTTCTAACCATGTGTGTTGTGTATGTGTGAAGGTTCATGTGATTGCAGGTACTCAGAGGCCAGAGGTGTCAGATTGCCTGAGGAGCTGGGGTTACAGACTGTTGTGAGCTGCTTGACAAGGGTACGGGGAAACCCGAACTAAAGAGTCTCAGCAAGAGCTCTTAACCCTCATTCTTTTCTCCAGCAGACAAAGCCCCCATTCCTAGCTCTTAAAGCTGTTTGTAAATTAATACCGTTTTAAAGAACGTTCATGGGATGTATCCGTGGGTCAGCCGGTTCTCCGCGGTGACGACCGCTGTGGACACCAGACAGACCCTTGCTCTCAGGAGAGCCAGGACAGACAACAAGTAAACAAAATAATTTCAGATGGACGTAAACCAAAGTCAGACGTGGAGGAAAAAGGAGGACAGAGGGTTGATCCAGAAATTCCCGGACCAGGACACTGAGAAGGTCCTCACGCGAGGTCCCGCCCCCTATTTGCATACGTCTTATGATTGGCCTCCGGCGGCAGGCCCCACCCCGCAGAGCTGGCGGCCTGGGAAGCAGCAAGCGGGCCGGGCGGAGATGCAGCAGTGGCTCCGGGTGTCGCGGCGCGGGCCGGGCGGTGTGCGGGCCCGAGGCGGGCAGGGGGTATCTGCCGCGGCACCCACACTCTACTGACACCGCAGCCCTGCAGGCGGTCTCTGGTCGCCCCAGCTGTCGTCCCGCTTTGCAGTCCCCACCCCTCCGCCCTTTGTGCCGCCGCCACCCGGCGTCCCCAGCTCGGCGGGACCCAGGGCGCGCGGGAGCGAGAGGCCCCGCTGTGCGCACGGCCGGTAGCGGATGGCGATCGCGCGCGGCGGGCGAAGGGGCGCTGCAGCCCGAGCCCGCGACGACGTGGGAAGCCCGGGCCGCCTCCGCCGCATTGTCCCGGGCTGCGAGTCCAGGCCCTGAGCTGCCGCAGCGCCCGCCCACCGCCACCCGCGGGGCCATGCGGAGAGCGGCGGGGATGGAGGACTACTCCGCAGAGGAGGAGGAGTCCTGGTACGACCATCAGGACCTGGAGCAGGGTGAGCACGGCGGGAAGGGAAGTGGCGTGTGCCCCGAGACCCCTGGCCGCTACTCCATTGTTGGGCGGTATCACCTAGAAAAGGGCTGGGCTGGACCTGGTGCGCCAAGCAGAGCGTGATGAGTCTTGAGAATGGGGACGTGGACGGAGAGGGGCGCTGCCCTGGAAGATTCGGACGTGATAGAAGGAGACCTGCAGACATGTCTAGTTGACGGGGCGTTCATCACCCTTCTCATTTTAGTAACTGCCACTACTCGGTGTCCCTGGTAGGATTTTGTTAGGGGGCCCGGGTACTAGGTGGAATGGAAGTCTTGGGGCCCGCAGGGGATTCCTGCTACTTTTGCTGAGAGCGTACTCTGTGTTGAGATGTCATCTCTCCAGATCAGCAGCACCTGTCCCGGCCAGAATTTCTGAGCTCTAAGACTTACAGAAAGTTTCCCCACCTCGCTTCCTTCTGCCCAGAGATGGGGTGGTGCGTGGGAGCATGCCTGGGAAGAAGCCCAAAGTGGAGTCTCCAGCCTGCCTTCCTGAGAAAAGTATCCCCTTGTCCTTCCCTGCACTAGGCGTCCACCCAAGTGGCTCAGGATGTGGAGGGGTCCTTTAGTCATTTCAGACGTACTTCCAAGATGAGAGCCCCAGGAAAGAGGGAGGTGACTGGAAGGGGTTTAGAAGCCTGTGATGAGGTGGCTTACGTGACATCACTGAGGAGAGAGGTGGAGTCGTCCTGACAGAAGGAGGAGGCCTGAGAGGGTCAGGGTCAAGGCCAAAGCCTGCTGGAGTGGAGTCTGCTCCACCCTCTTCTCTGCCAAGGTGCCAGTTCTTGATGATACCTTGAGGGGGTGAGGAAACGTGTCTAGGGAAAAGTGACCTTCCCGCAGTCACCTGCAAACCCTGAGGTATTAAAACACAAGCCTGGCACGGAGAGTGCCGTGGAGACCTGGTCTCCATCCTCAGGGCCCCCAAGCTCTGATTTTGCCAGGATGGGAAGCATTCACTGGTATCCTGGAGCCTTTGTTCCCTGACCCACTGCGCCAGGCTTCACCTGCCGATGAGGAGCCGTCCCTGTACTTGTCAGTGAATCAGAACCTCGGGAGACCTGTGCACCATGGAGGGCGATGGGTTAGACATTGCTATGTAATCAGCTGGCCCATGCTCATGTGGCACCTTCTCCTCTGACCTGGCCGCTACCCCTAAACTTTTCCTCTCTGCAAACATCTGTTGGCCCTCATTTGAGTGCCAGACATCATCCTGGGACCTTGGAACAGTCATAGCCCCGAACCTGTGGGTACACAGGGCTGGTGCGGGAGGCCTGCTTGGATGTTCTAAGTGTGTGTGATTTCGGGATGGCTTCCTGGGAGAGGCTAGCCCAGAAGGAAAGATGAACAACTGAGTTCTGTGGAAGATAGCCTCTAGAGAGGCAGATGCTAATACTATGGCAGTCTCATTTAGTTCCCACACCCCTAATGAAGGCTTGGCACCATGCCCAGCCCAGATGTGGGAGGAAGAAGCCGGAGAGTAGGGGTGGGAGATGTGCGGCTTCTGGTGAGGGGCAGGAATTGCCGTTCCAGCGGGCCTGAAGCGCTCTGTACACCCCCACTTCTTGGATCCTGCTGGTCTGGCCTGCAGCTCCAGTCATAGACAGAGTCCAGGAAACGGGGTCACACCCAGTACTGAAGCACTCTGTGAGGAAAGTGGACCTTCCTTCCGCCAGGGGCTGTGCTGGGTCTGGGGATGGGATCTCCGTCCTGATCCTGCATTCCAACAGAGGAGACGGAAGTGGGATCGAAGTGACAGCTGTGTGACAGCGTGCCCCCCTCAGCAAAGAGAGCTTTGAACTGGAGGGTACAGGAAGGAGGGGGGCACTCTGGGGGAAGGGATGTTTGTACCAAGGCACGGGACCAAACGAAGGACAGGAAGTCAGGGACAAAGGAAGTGCTTGCCACTCGGCTCTGCAGGCCAGCCCAGGAGCGCTGAGGGATGGGGAGGAGTGTCTGCCAAAAGACAGCCACCTTGGAGGTCCCATGTCTGTGGCCCCTTCTCTGTGCTTGATCCCCAAATTCTCTTCTTCCCATCTTCCGGGTGGCCCGTGGAGTGATTGCCCCACCCACACCTGGGGTATCCTTCCTGCCTGTTTTCCCTCTACCCTGGACCAAGCCCCAACTCCACTTCCCAAAGAGATTGTCCCTAGCGATGGTGTTTGGCTTTGGTGTATGTGGCTCTGCCCCGGAGGCAGGAGGGGGTCAGGACAGGTGAGCCCCTGTAAAAATAGAAAACGTCATGAATTAATTATGAAGCACTGGCTCTTCCTTTGCCGCTCCTCCTCCACCTGTGACCACCTCCGTCCAGGCTGAGGGATGGCTGCTGAGTCACAGATTTGCTGACCTGACCTCCCTTCCTGCCTAGTCTGACCTTGCTCTGACGTGGTAAGGAAGATGATACCCTTTCTCCACCTCGGTTACCCCCGGAGGCCTTTCTGAGTTCCTGACTCTCGTGCCCCATGGGGCAGGACCCCCAGCTCCACTGTGTGGTGTCTTCCACCTCAGTCACCCTTTACCTTTGTCCCCCCTTGACCCATTTCCTTGTCCCTTTCCAAAGCCTGTCTGTGAGAAGTCTGTCCTGCTCCACCCTGATGCCCAGCCAGAGGGGCGATGGGATTTCAGGGTCTCTTTTGTTTTCTCTGGGGCATCCCTTTGCCTATAACCACTAAAGTCTCCTGAAGGAGGCCCCAGAAAGCTCCTTGGGCCAGACGGGAGGTGGCAGCCCAGACTCAGGACCTCCCTGGCTTGGTTCAGAGTTGCCTGTTCATCCAGCCATAGCAGGCTGTTGCCTAGTGCCCGCATCCTGTTTAGCTGGCTTCTAAGTTCCCAGGCCACCCTCCCCTGAGTCCAGGACTGCCACGGTCCTTCAGTAAGCTGCCTCCCCTATTTCTTGGCTGCTCCAGGTCCCTGACTCTACATCTTCTAGACCCCTCCCATCCTCCCTCCAGGCGGCTCTGACCAGCTTCGCTTGCAATGTGATCCAGTTTCCCTGAGTCGGTCTGAGATTCTCCTCTTCCTCCCCAGGCAGCTTCCTTTCTGTCCTTCGTCCCTTCACCATCCCTGGGCCACTGGGTGTCACAGTCACTGTCTTTGCAGGCAACCTTCAATGTCTCTTGGTTCATAGTGCGATGCCAGCCCCCATCCCGATCCCAGCCTACAAACCGCAGGAAGTCACACAGCCCAGCTCACCCGCCCAGGAAGGAGGAGCATGGTACTGCAATTGCCCTTGGCCTTTCCTCCTTCCTCTGGCCTTGAGCTCTGGTTAAGCAGCAGGATCTTTTCATAGCCACGTATATGGTATAGCAATGGTCACTTCCTAAGACCGCCTAACAGTTCCAAGGCCTGAAACATTTAAGAAGGGGTGAACTGAACATTGCCATCCCGTTACAGACTGAGAAGATGGTGAGGTTCTCACAGCCAACCACCCCACCCCACCCCCCTGTTATCCCCAAGCACATGATATATCACAAGGCTGTCATTCAGTAATGGGAACATCAGGCTCCAGACTTTGACTCAACGTATATAAACTCATATGGCAAGTGTCCTCAAACGCCTTACTAGGTTTATATTAGGTGACTGGACATTTTGGCATTGTCACTGGGCAGGTTACTTGCCCCAGGTTATGGGGTTTGTATGATTCCCATGACTCGGTTTTGTTTCCTTCAGGAAAACTGCTCTTCTTCCAGGCTGTCATAGCAACAGCCTAGGTAGAGGGGAGCTGCTGTGGTCTGCTTCCCCGGTGACATTGAGACACAAAGCCTCCTCTCCAGTTAAGTCAGCTCTAGAGGCCCCGTCCTGGCTGTTTCGAAACCTCACCCCTGCTCTGAGCTTGTCCATATCCTACCGCTTGGGAGATAGAGGCAATGGGATCGGGAGTTCAAAGTCATCCTTGGCTACATATCAAGGAAAACCTGACTACATGAGACCCCACCTCAAAACAACCACATCAAAAGCTGCTGAGGACGCAGCTCCATTGGTAACCTCAAGAATGCTTACCTAGCATGTAGGAAGCCCTGGGTTTGACTCCCCAGTACCACATACAACCAGGTACTGTGGTACATCCCAACAATCCCAGCACTTAGGAGGTAGAGGCAGAAGGATGGGAGACCAAGGTCATCCTCAGCTACATTGCAAGTTTGAGGCCAGCCTGAGCTACATGATACTCTGTCTTTAAGAAAGAAAGAAGAAAACTTTACCCTCGTGTGGGAGAGACTTTGGGCTTGTTCCTAAGCCTTTTGTGTAGGTCCAGTGGCCGATCAGGCTGCTCTGGCCTTCACGAGGAAACACCAGTCCTATCCTAGGCTTAGCTGAAAGAGTACAGGACGCTCTGCTCTCTACCCAGCCAGTGTCCCTGCTCTGTAAGGATGCAAGAGGAAGCCCCACCTGGGCCTGTCTGCTGCACTGCGGAGGGTGTAGCCGAAACAGCCGTGTATCTAAAACTTGCCAGGAGGACCCGAAAGGGAAGACAGGACTATCATGTTGTATAAAATAGCACATCGTATTGGCCCCAGAAGATCTGCTCTTACAAATCTTGGTCCAGATTTACACCATCAGTCTAGAATGAAGGCCGGTGTAACAAACGGCCTCATAATGTTAAATAATAATTAGTAATAATAATAAAAATCAGCCCTTTCCTGCTTTGGGCTAAATGGATCACATAGGCCTACTATTGGTCTCACTACTTCTGTTTCTAGGAACGTGTTCTCACAACGGGCAGTAAGGTTTTAATACAGTGAAGTTAATCCTAGTTTGACTCTTATTTTTCAGTACTTTACATCGGACCCAGATCCTCACACGTGCTGGGCAGTCACAATACTGCTTCCATCACCGAACTACATACATCCAGCCTTCTTTTACTGTTGTTTGTTAGTGGTTCTTAACAAAGACTATAAAGTTTTGTGTATGATTGTTCTGTCCACATGTATGTATGTGTACCACGTGAGTGCCTAGCGCCCCAAAAAGCAAGAAGAGGACACTGGATGCCCTGGGATTGGTGTTTCCAACAGTTATGAGCTGCCATTGGGGGTTCGGGAACTGAACTCAGGGCTTCTGGGAGGACAGCAAGTGCTCTTAACCAGTAAGCCATCTCTCCAGCACTGTGGTGTTAAGTTTTTAAGACATGGTTTCACCCTGTAGTCCTGACTGGCATAGAACTTGATGCAATCCTCCTGCCTCAGCCTCCCAGGTGCTGGAATTACAGATATGAGCTACCAGGCCCAAATCCTTATCCTTGTTTTACATTTTATTTTACTTTTTATTTATTTATTGGTTTTTTGAGACGGGGTTTCTCTGTGTAGCCCTAGCTGTCCTGGAACTCACTCTGTAGACCAGGCTGGCCTCGAACTCACAGAGATCCACCTGCCTCTGCCTCCTGAGTGCTGGTATCAAAGACATGCGCCATCACTGCCAGCTACTTTTCATTTTGAGACAGTGGCTGAGTTGCCTGAACGGGCCTTAAGCTGTGGTCCCCTTGCCTCAGCCTCCTGAGGAGTTGGGGCTTGAGTTTATGGCACAGTTTCACGTTTTTTGTTTGTTTGTTTGTTTGTTTGTTTTTCGAGACAGGGTTTCTCTGTGTAGCTTTGCGCCTTTCCTGGAACTCGCTTTGGAGACCAGGCTGGCCTTGAACTCACCGAGATCCACCTGCCTCTGCCTTCCAAGCGCTGGGATTAAAGGCATGCGCCACCACCGACAGTTTCTCGCATTTTTGTTGCTGTTGTTATTGTTGTTATTTCTTTTCTTTTCTTTTTTAAGCAGAGTCTTATAAAAGTCAGGCTGGCCTTGAACAAACCCTATATATCAAAGATGACCTTGAACTTCTGCTCCTTCTGCCTGTACCTCCTCAGTACTGGATGACAGGTGTGCATGTCCACACTCAATTTGTGCAGTCCTGAGGCCTGAATCTAGGGCTTCATGCATGCTAGACAAGCATTCGGCCACCTGAGCTACATCCCCAGTCCTGTTTTTGATTTTCTGAGACAGAATCTCATGTAACAGACTGGCTGCAAACTTGCTATCCTCCTGCCTCAGTTTCCTGAGTTCTGGAGCTAGGCATGCATACCATACTTATGTAGTAGTACTTTTATGCCAGGACTGCCAACCCGAAAATAATGACACAGAGACTTATTATTAATTATAAAAGCTTGGCCTTAGCTTAGGCTTTTTCCTAACTAGTTCTTATAACTTAAATCAACCCATTTTTTTTTTAAAAAAAAAAATCTACATTCTTCCATGAGGCACCTTACCTCATCTCTGCACTGCCCATCCTGCTTCCTCCGAGTCTCCTGGTTTCTCCTGTGCGCCTAGATTATCGCCTCCTATTTCCTTTCTCTGCCCAAAAGTCCTGCCTAGCTATTAGCGTTCAACTCTTTATTAAACCAATCAGCAACATATCTTTACACGGTGTACAAATATCCCATAACACATTTGGCTCATAGCTTCATTTTTAATAGAGGAAATACTCAAAGATACTCTAAACACCCAACAATAAGGACTATTTAGACGAAGGTGTTTAGAGCTTATATATAATAGCATTGTCTGCATCCAGTAATAGTGTGCATATAGGGCTGGAGAGATGGCTCAGTAGTTAAGAGCACTGGCTGGTGTTCTTCCAGAGGTCCTGAGTTCAATTCCCAGTACCCACATGATGGCTCATAACCACCTGTAATGAGATCTGGCACCCTCTTCTGGCCTTCAGACATACATGCAGGTAGAACAGTGCATACATAATAAAAATAAATAAATCTTAAAAAAAAAAAAATAATGTGCATACAGGTCTACCCATAGAAAGCTACCGTGGTATATTGTTATAGGAGAAAGGCAGGTACAGACAAAATACAGTGTATTTTGTATTTGTGTTACATTTTATGTGTGTGTTGTGTACATAGATGCATGGGTATGGACATGCACGTGGAGATCAGAGAACAACTTGCAGAATTGGTTTCTGTTCCTCCACCATGAGGGTCCTAGAAATTGAACTCAGGTCGTCAGGTTCAGCAGCAATTCTGAACCATCTCACTGGTCCAGTATTTCTTTTTAGGTGTGTGTGTGTGTGTGTGTGTGCGTGTGTGCGCGCGCCTCACGAAAGCTAGAAAAGGATGTTCCATCCCCTAAAGCTAGAGTTACAAACAGTCGTGATTGCTTGCTGGGAACCAACCTCTGGCTCTGCAAGAGCAGCAGAGAGCTCTTAAGTGCTGAGCCACCTCTCCAGAGACTCATTTTTCTTTCTTTTTGAAGCAGGGTCTCACTGTGTGGCTCTGGTTGGCCTCAGACTCACAGAGGCCCACCTGCTTCTGCCTCCTGAGTACTGGAATTAAAGGCAAGCCCCACCACACCTGAGTCAACTAATTTCTTTATTGTTGGCTTTTCACCTTTCTGCACTATTTGCTTTTTACATCAAGCAGGAAAAAAAAATAAATACCAAGCTGGATGGTAACACATGTCTACAATCCCAGCATTCAGGAAGCTGAGGCAGAAGGATCATGAGCCGTGGGCTAGCCTGGGCTCCACAGTAAGATCCTGGGCAAACAAAACAAAGCCAGAGACTTGAAGGATGAGAAGGGAATAAGCCTGGAGCTTGTAGGGAAAGGGGCATTTCCGACGGAAGTGACGACCACACAAGACTCTAGCCCCTGACTTCCATCTCGAGCCAGACTGGACTTCTGAGAAGAGCCTATGTCAGGGTGACTCAGAGTCACCAAGAGCCCAGCCTCGGGGAACAGGGCATTAGTGAGGGCTCTCTGATTTCCTCCTCTGTGTTCTCTGTTTGCCCCTCCCCCCAGACTTGCACCTGGCGGCGGAGCTCGGGAAGACTCTGCTGGAGAGGAACAAGGAGCTGGAAGAGTCTCTGCAGCAGATGTACGCCACCAATGAGGAGCAGGTGCAGGAGATCGAGGTGAGGGGCCTGGGCTCTGCACCGCTTCCCCCACCTCTCAAGAGCCGTGGGCCTCCGCCTGTGGGTACCTTTGTGCAACTTGCAAAAGGCCTGACTCTCATGGTTCACCCCTGCCCACCGATCCCAGGCCCCCTGCTCAGTTGAACACAAACCTCCCAAAGCCTATCGGCCTAGGGGCGGTGGGAGGGCCAGGCAGAGACCTTTGTCCCCACCTCATTGTGAAGGTGTGCTCCACCCTTTCCCTCCTCCCCTAGTACCTGACCAAGCAGCTGGACACGCTGCGGCTCGTGAATGAGCAGCATGCCAAAGTGTACGAGCAGCTGGACCTGACGGCCAGAGACCTGGAGCTGACCAACCAGAGGCTGGTGCTGGAGAGTAAGGCTGCCCAGCAGAAGATCCACGGGTGAGGGCCCGGACGGGGAGGGACAGGCTGAACATGGGGGCATGCGGGCTGGCCGGGAGACTCGCACACGTTGTCCTAGGGGACAGCGCTGAAGAGGCTGGGACGGTAGCGAGGCCATTCATGTCAGCTGTGAATGCTGTGTGTGCTTAAACATCCATCCCACTGACTGGAGTTCCTTCCCCCTCCTTCCTTCCTTCCTTCCTTCCTTTTTTTTTTCTTTTTTTTTGGGGGGGGGGGCGGGGCTAGTTCAAGACAGGGTTTCTCTGTGTAACCCTGCTGTCTGGGAACTTGCTCTGTAGACCAGGCTGCCCTCGAACTCAGAGAGATCAGCCTGTCTCTGCTTCTGAGTGCTGGGATTAAAGGCGTGTGCTGCTGCCGCCGCCGCCGCCGCCGCCGCCGCCGCCACCCAGCCCTTCCTTTCTTTTTAAGATTTATTTTTATTTTGTATGGGTGGGTGTTTTGCCTGCATGTATGTGTGCACCACATGTGGGCCGTGCCCTCTGAGGCCAGGAGAGGGGATGGGATCCACCAGTGGTAGTGACAGAGGGGTGTGCAAGAATCTGAAGTGGGGCCGGGGAAATGGCCCGGTCGCTAAAGTGCTTTGCGCACAGGCGTGAGGACCTGGGTCCAGCCCCCAGCACCTATGTAAAACGTGGGGCGCAATAACGTGCTCTTGTGATCTCAAACCGGGGAGGTGGTGATGGGGAGTTCCCACCCCAGATGAATCAGCGACCCCTGGGTTCTAGTGGAAGCCTGTCTCAAAAGACAAGGTGGATAGCTTGTTGAGGTGTGATATCCAAGGCCATCCTCTGGCCTCCACATGTACCCACACACACGTGAACACACACACACACACACACACACACACACACACACACACACGCGCGCGCGCACAGATACAAAAGGACCAACGGTGGCTGAGAAGGAATGATTGGCTCTGCCTGGGATGTACAGAGGGCAGGTCCTTGAATATGGCAGAGAGGTCTCAGACTTCAACTCCAGACAGCATGTTCAAGATTGTCTGTTTGTCCATAACTCCATGTCCTCCATCTACAAGAATTCCATGTGGCAGTGAGGAGGCCGTCCCTGTCTCCTTAAGACTTCCCCAGGGTGGGGCTCGAAAGACGGCCCAGAGGTTGAGAGTGTTTGCTACTCTAGAACCAGGGTTTGGTTCCCAGCACTCACAGGGAGCTGCTCACAATCACCCAGTTCCAGTTCCAGGAACTGGCCTCTTTTGGCCCCCTCAGGCACCTGCACACATGGTCATGCAGCGCGCGCACACACACGCGCTCACGGGCACACACTCGCACGCGCACACACACCCCTAAAAATCAATCTTAACATTTTGGTTGTGAGCCTAGTTTTTAATGGCTGAGCCATCTCTCCAGCCCTAACAATCTTTAAAACAAACAAACAACAAAAGTAGTCTCCCATGGGTGCCTTCGTCCTATTCCAGGCTGACGGAGACCATCGAGCGCCTGCAGTCCCAGGTCGAGGAACTGCAGGCCCAGGTGGAGCAACTCCGAGGCCTGGAGCAGCTTCGGGTCCGCCGGGAAAAGCGGGAGCGCAGGAGGACCATCCATACCTTCCCCTGCCTGAAGGAGCTGTGCACAAGCCCCCGGTAGGCGAGGGCCCTGCAGTGGCTAAGAATTCCAAGAGTTCTGGCTGGGGGATGAAGGAGGAGCAGTGTGAACTGTAGCTGGGAAGGAGGACTGTCTGGTCCAAGCCCTCGGGATGCTTGCTAAGGACAGCCATAGGGGTTACTATGCGAACATAACAATTATCACATTCATTTTGCCTGCAAGTCGGAGGAGAAAAATCTGCACTTGCCGGTCACGTGGCTCATCCAAGGTCATGTGTTTAGTGCTCAGCACAGCCAGGCTTCTAACCTAGGAGGAGTTAAGCACTGTTCCTTTTGGTTCCCATTAAATCTTAACAATTACTTATATAAGAACACAGGGTTGGGGGTGGAGCTCAGTTTTATAGGTGCTTGCCTAGAATGTGTGTTACCCTGGGTTTGATCCCCAGCCTAAAATGGGAGAAAGACAGATTAGTGGAGATCAAAGTGAGGCTGGAGATGGGGCTCAGGTGGAAGACCGTTTGTCAGACGTTCACAAGGCCTTGAGTTTGATCCCCAGCACCTCTTAATGGAGTGGTGAAGTACACTTGCAATCCCAGCATTCACAAGGCGGAGGCAGGAGAATCAAGAGGTCACCATCACATTGACCCAGAGAGTTCAAGGCCAAACTGAGTTGTATAAGATCCAAAAAAAAAAAAAAAAAAAAAAGGCCAGGCTTTAGTAGCACATGCCTTTAATCCCAGCATTTAGGAGGCAAGGGCAGGCAGATCTCTGTGAGTTTGAGGCCAGCCTGGTCTACAGAGCGAGTTCTAGGACAATCAGAGATGTTACACAGAGGAAACCCTATCTTAAAAAAACAAAAAAATGAAAGATTAGAAGTGTGTATGGAAACTAGGTCCCGGTTGCAACAGAACAGGACCACTACCATCCCTAGGCATCAGGGTCTAGAGGAAGGGCGATTACCAGCATCTAGAAGGTATGGAGAGGTCTGTCTGGTCAGCCCCAACCCCAGAACCTTCAACCTTCCCCATGCCTCCCATTGCTGAAGACTCCTGGATGAATCTATATAGGTCAGCATCCTCAGACACACAGCCGGGAGAGAACGTTAGAGGGGTGGATGGTGGCTCAGAGGGGCAGAAGGAAGAGTTAGACAGATGGACAAGAGAACCCAGTGTCTGACAGTTTGATCCGGGGTCGGGGCCATGACTCAACTGCTGCTGCCCTGTCCCCCAGCAGGTGTGAAGATGCCTTCCGCCTGCACAGTTCCTCGATGGAGCTGGGCCCTCGGCCCCTGGAGCAGGAGAATGAACGACTGCAGACCTTGGTGGGGGTGCTGCGTTCCCAGGTGAGCCAGGAGCGACAGCGCAAGGAGCGGGCAGAGCGCGAGTACACCGTGGTGCTCCAGGAGTACACAGAGCTGGAGCGACAGCTGTGTGAGATGGAGGGTTGCCGCCTGCGCGTGCAGGAGCTGGAGGCCGAGCTGCTGGAGCTGCAGCAGATGAAGCAGGCCAAGACCTACCTGCTGGCCCGGGATGAGCACCTGGCTGAGGCTTTACTGGCGCCCCTCACTCAGGCCCCTGAGGCTGATGACCCCCAGCCAGGCAGTGGGGATGACTCCAACGTCCAGGATGGTGTCTCCTCGCCCGCAGCCTCCCCCAGCCACGCAGTGCGCAAAAGCTGCAGTGACACAGCACTCAATGCCATTGTGGCCAAAGACCCAGCCAGCCGTCATGCGGGCAACCTCACGCTGCATGCCAACAGTGTGCGCAGGCGCGGTATGTCTATCCTGAGGGAGGTGGACGAGCAGTACCACGCGCTGCTGGAGAAATATGAGGAGCTGCTGAGCAAATGCCGGCAGCATGGTGCCGGGGTGCGGCACGCGGGCGTGCAGACCTCGCGGCCCATCTCCCGGGACAGCTCATGGAGGGACCTGCTGGGGGGCGAGGAGGGCCAGGGAGAGGGCAAGGCGGGTGAGAAGAGCCTAAGCCAGCACGTAGAGGCGGTAGATAAGCGGCTGGAGCAGAGCCAGCCTGAGTACAAGGCACTCTTCAAAGAGATCTTTGCCAGGATACAGAAGACCAAGGCAGACATCAACGCCACCAAAGTCAAGACGCACAGCAGCAAGTGACCCCTCTCTAGGCCCGCAGCCTCCCCCTGCCTCGCTGCCGAGGGAGTCCCTCATACCTGGATGGCAGCCTCTTAGCAAATAAGAGAGTCCTTACCGCAGCAATACATCCTAGCAGGTGGCTGGAGCCTGAGCAGAGAGGCCTCTGATCTGGGGACACAGCGTATTTCCTGTCGGTGGCTTAGTTTACCTGTCCTGCCTCCCTTGACCATTTGCTTCAGCTTGAAGGCACAGCTCAGTTTAAAAGCCAAACACCCTCCCCCACTGTCCCTGGGGGCTCCTCAGCCCTCAACTTCTGGACCCCCGGCCTCACCCTCTGATGGTGGCCAGTCTTCTGCAAGCCTTTCTTGCTTAGCTGACTTTTTCTCCCCTCCAAAGCTGTTTTTCTGAGAGATTTGCAGTACAAGGTCTCCTTGAGCCTTGCCACAACTGGAAACACTTGAAAGGGACTCTCAGCGCAGCCGTCGCTGGTGCCTGGGGTCTCCTCGACCACTCACTGCTTTCGCCAACCACGACCGTCATTCCCATAGCTGTACCACTCCCAGAGTTCTGAGCAGGGCACAGATGGCTCCCACTGTGCAGAGCGGGACCCCTCCAACCCTGGCAAAGAGCTTCAGCTCACCCCAGATCTGTAGCCTGCCTGACTACAGGGAGAGGGAGGCCCTCAACAGCCATACATGGGTAGCGCCCCTTTCCTCTCAGAGCCAGCCTCCTCAAGTTCCATCCCTGGAAGTATTTTCCGGACATGAAGCCCTCCGGGGGCTAGGGTGGCGGGGAGTTCCACCATCTCTGCTTCACTTCCCTTCTCTGTGCCTGCCCCCATCTCAGGGACCATGATGTCTCATCCACTCCTCACCTCCTCAGGCCAGCCCTGGTACATACAGTTCACATCTGCAGCCTCCAAGAATGTCCTGTGTGAGTGTCACCAATCCAGACCCCAGTGTCCATCTGTGTCCTTCACCTGGAACTGGAAGATCTTTACTCCATGTTAAGTATTCTTAGGTTGAGGAAGACATTTCTCCTTTCCCACGTTCCTACAGAATGCCTGCTCTTTACCTCCCACCTTTATGGGGTGGGGGCTTTTGAGGCCCAACCTGGGTCAGGGGTTCAGTATTTTAATCCAAAACCTCAGAAAGTCCAGCTTCATCTAAGATACCCAGGTCCCCATCTTGCCCTCGGCAGCCCTTAGGGGCTTCTGGTTCCTTTCTGCCATCCTCCCAAGACCCTAGAAATCAAAGGAGCCATACAATCCAGTGGGAGGCAGTGACTGGCCTCTGTGCTGGGAGCCCAGTGGGAACCGCCATGCCTTACCTCTTTCTTTGGGTAAAGGGGCTTTCTTATCAAGCATGTCTGACATCCCTGGGGTAGCTACCTTGCTCCAGGTGGCACTGTGATGCCAGCTGGCATCCTTCTGTTCATGCAACTTGGAACCTTTTGTCCTCTGGGGCTGGGTACCTCCAGGCCCTCTGTGTGTCTGTCATCTAGGGTAGAGGAGGAGTTCAGGCCTGTTTCACTTCCCCAGTTCTGTAGCAGCTGACCGGCGTCACCTTTGAAGTATACATGAGAGAAATATATTTACAAATGCTTTATTCTCTTCTTTAATAAAAAATGCACCAGTATTCTGAAACAGCCCTGGAGCCACAGTTTCGTCTCTGCGTCTCACGGGCTTGCCCCCTCTCCTGCACCACTACAGACAGATGAGGGGTGTATCTGAGCTCCACACCACCCCACAACTTCTGCTTTTCTTTGAGGTCACTCTGACCCCTGAACTCTTGAAAAAGGCTGTGTCTGCAGAACTGCCAAGCACACTCATGAACAAAACACAAAGGGTCTACCTTGCCTTAGAGTTTTATCTTCTGACCTGGGAAATCCCCCCAGAACAAGTAAAAATAAAAGATAAGGTGATCTAGCAATGGGGTCAGGGAGGGGAGGCACTATCAGGCAGGGCATTTGTGATCAGCTGGGGGGAGGTATTTTCTATCTTTTCAAGACAGGCTCTCGTGGATGTTAGGTTAGATTCAAACTTGCTATAGCTGAAGGTGGCCTTAAACTTCTGGTCCTTCTGCCTTCTGACCCTTCCCAAGTTCTGGGATTACAAGCATTTGCCACCACATCCAGTTTCTTAGGTGCTGGGATTGAACCCAGGGCTTCGGGCATGCTGAGTGGCACTGCCACATCCCCACCCTCTCACTGCTTTTTATCTTTTCTTTCTTTTTTTTTCTTCAAGACATGATCTCAGGAAGGGTGAAGAGATGGTTCAGCAGTTAAGAGCACCTTTTGTTCTTGCAGAATACCTGGGTTCCATTCCCAGCACCCACACAAAAGATCAAAATTATCTGTAACTCCAGTTTCAGGGGATCCAATGACCTCTTCTGGCTTCTGCAGGCACCAGGCATGCATGTGGTACACATTTATACATGCAGACAAGACACTCATACACATTCACAAAACAAAAATAAAACAAAAACCAGAAAGAGTATCATTATGTAGACCAGGCTAGCCTGGAACTTATAAAGATCCACCTGCCTTTGCTCTTCCCTCTGCTGGGATTAAAGGAGTGTACCACTATGCCCCGGTGGTTAGGATAATATTTTTGTACACTGTGTAAAAAAAAAAAATGTGTCTCTGTTTTACTTCACCTGCCTAAGGCATCTTATGATTGGTTTAATAAAGAGCTGAATGGCCAATAGCGAGGCAGGAGAGGATAGGCAGAACTTCTGGGGAGAGATAGGAACTCTGAGAAAGAATTGGAGGCACAGGATATTTGCCAGCCAGACACAGAGGAAGTCGAATATATGGTACTGAGGAAAGGTAATGAGCCACATAACAGAATGTAGATTAATATAAACAGGTTAATTTAAGTTTTGAGAGCTAGTTGGGAACAAGCCTAAGTTAAGGCCAAACTTCCATAATTAATAAAAAGTCTCCGTGTCATTATTCAGGAGCTGGCAGTCCAAAGAAAGACCCATTAGACCCGGCTCCTTTTTTATCTTAGTATGTGTAGGTCATAGATACAATATATGAGAAGATAAGGTTTAAAAAGTCATGGAGGGGCCCATGAGATGGCTCAGCATGTAAAAATGACTCACTTGGATCATCCTCACACTGGCATCATGGCATGTAAAATAAGTGTAAAAAAATATTTTTAAGTCATAGGAGCCTGGTATAAGAGGGCTCAGCAGGTAGGAGCACTTGCCACAGTCCTGAAAACATGAGTTCGATGCCCAGAATCCATGTAAAGTTGGAAGGAGAGAGAGCCCACTCCACAAAGTTATCCTCTGACCTCTACATGTGCATGGGTTACAGGCATGTGCCTCCATACCAGGCCCTCATTTATTGCATTTAGGGTACCCAAGTCTTTGGGGACCTAGAACTAGCAGTCTCCACCCTCATCCCGGATCCAGACACTGTGCCCAGCGTTGTCTCAACAACATCACACTGGCAGCAGGTGCCCATGACCACTCTTGATCAATGTTTCTCAGTCCTTGGTTGTCATTGAGAAAAGATTTCATCACATACCTGAAGTGAGCCGTAAGAATGTATCATAGAATTCAGGTGTATGTAAGCTATACCTTGATTAACCTAGGAGTCCTTCAAGAGGGAAGTCATTTATCAAGGAATATTTCGAGTTATTCAGCCTCTAATATATATCAGCTGTCTTCTGCTACGAAATTCTTGTGCACTCATATACTACTAGGCCATATGGCAAATAGAATAAGCTTCTGAGACCTACTGTTGATCTGCTAGGTAACACCCCTACAGAACTTAGGAGACAGGCAGACTGTAGGTGCATAGCTTTGTTTCTTGTGCAGATGAAGCTCAGACCATCCCTTTCCTAGTAGCACTGCAGAGCTATTAACTCAGGACAATTGGGCTTTTTGCATAACCAGGTGCAGTAAAGACTGGAACAGAATTCCTGGAGCAGGCAGAGCAGTGTAGCCAGAGGGAAGAGAACAAGGCAGAGTTTCTGTAGCTGGTAAGGCAGACTAGCTCAGGCTGAGTGGTAAGAAGCAAGGAAGGAAAGATGGAGGACAAAGGAACAGAGGACGAAGATGCGATTGAAAGCATAGGAGCTTAGGACTAAGAACAGGAAAAGTAGGTACAGAGAGGAGCTGAATGCGAGGATGGAGCTGAAGCTGTATAGACAGAATTTTTTCTTAGAAATAAAGTAAACGAATGAAGGAGCATGGTGTACATAGATTATTTTCCCTCAGATAACCCCACACCAGATGCAGCATCTTCCCCAGAAACCTGGGAAGGATTTTCTCAGGGCAGGCCCCTGGGAAAATTCCGATACATAACCTGTCTACACTGGAACTTAATATTTAGAGCAGGCTGGCCTTGAAGTTGGGACCCCTGAGCCTGCAGAGTGGTGAGATTATTCATGTGACTCAGCCTTCCTTTTCCATTATCATTCTTTATAACCTTAAATAAGCCTATTCAGACATTTTTCACTTATGATTTGTTTTTGTTTTTGTTTTTCAAGACAAGGTTTCTCTGTGTATTTTGGTGCCTGTCTTGGATCTCACTCTGTAGACCAGGCTGGCTCACAGAGATCTGCCCGGCTCTGCCTCCCAAGTGCTGGGATTAAGGGCATGCGCCACCACCGCCCAGCCACTTAGGATTTTTTTTTTATGGTGATTAAAGTATATAAATTTAGAATGAGCCAGGAGGACTCAGTTTGCTGGCAACATCCAAAGCACCATGATCAGGAGCCAGTTGAGCATGTGCCTTCTCTCCTTCTAGTCTGAGGATGCTGACCTTGGTCACATCAGCCAAGCTTGGTCACGCAGCTTCTTCTGAGTCTGTTCAACCTAGACTTAACCCTGACTTCCATAGTGACCACTAACACACCATTTCTTCTGTCTCCTCCATGGCTGACTCCAAGGCCAAGGAAGCTGATGGTGGTCAGTGATAAAGCTGGTCTCACCAGAGGACACTCTTCCCAGGATGACTAGGCTGCTAGAAGACGGGTGATGGGCGGGTCAGCATGTGATTATGGCAGCCATTCAGCATGAACTCTTAGAGTTCAAAGCCTTCACTCTGGCTTTAGCTCAGGGGGCTAAAGCAGGGAGTAGGGGAGATTTCTTCTTTGCTTTAGTGCTATCATGGAGAAGAGACCCTTTCTTTAAAAACATGTAAGGTATTTTTTCTTTGCATGTGTCTGTGCACCTTGTGGGTGCTTCATGTCTGAGAAGGCCAGAAGAAGGCATTAAGATCTATGGGGACTCGGGGCTGGAGAGATGGCTCAGAGGTTAAGAGCACCAACTGCTTCTCCAGAGGTCCTGAGTTCAATTCCTAGCAACCACATGGTGGCTCACAACCATCTGTAATGAGATCTGGTGCCCTCTTCTGGCCTGCAGTCATACATGCTGTATACATAATAAATAAATCTGGAGTCATAGACAGTTTTAAGCCCCCAGGTGAATACTGGAAATTGAACCTAGGTCTTTTGAAAGAGTAGCCAATGTTCTTAACTACTAAACCATCTCTCCAGTCCTACCCACCATGTTTTATTATTATTTATTATTAGTATGGGGGTTCCCCATACCATGGCTTGACTGTGGATGTCATAGGATAGCCTTCAGGAATTGATTCTATCTTTCCACCCTGTGGGTTCCGAGAATCAAACTCAGGTCATCAGGCTTCGCACTGAGCGCCTTTTCTTGCTCAGCCATCTTTCTGGCCCTGGGTTTTTTTTTAAATTTTCCTAGGTTGCCATGGCAAGGTTGAATGAGTAAAAGGCAAAGGGGGAGAGACTGATACCTTGAAGGAGCACAAAGGAAGAGGAATCAGACCAGCCCTGCCCATTGAGACCATAAGACAGTTAGTTATAGGAAAAACAAGAGGGCCATTTATCTCCTGGTGTTTTCAAACTTACATTCCATGCATGTAACACTCACAACTCCCATCCATTCCCGGGGGACCCGTCTCCTCCCAACAGTGTGGAGAGGACAGTAGACACCACTGTGAACTTAGCCTCCTTGAACTCTGGAAGGGAAAAAGGTGCAGTGTGGGGAGCACAGAGCTGGGCCCCAAACTGGTGATTACATCAACTAACAGCCTGGGCGGTTTCATGTGAAGCACGCACGAGGCAGTCAGAGGACAGCTTGCGGTGCTGGTGGGATGCTCCTACTGCAGCCACCCAAGTGCTGGGATGACAGGTGTGCGTCACCACACCACAGCAGTTGCTGCTACTCCCTTTCATTGAACCCACACTTTTCTAGATCCAAGGCTGAACCCAGTAAATCACTGTGGTAAGGAAATCAACCACACCTCTGTTTCAGCCTCTCTGCAAATCATAAGTTCACACACACACACACACACAGAGAGAGAGAGAGAGAGAGAGAGAGAGAGAGAGAGAGAGAGAGAGAGAGAGAGAGAGAGAGACTGTTTCCAGGGGACCAAGCAAGGAAGGTAGGGAAGGATGCAGTTTCCAAAGGGACAGCTTTGCCCTTTCACTCAAGCCACTGAGCACATGCGGTGCTGCTCATCCCTCCGGGAAGGAAAAGAGAGAGCTTGTCAGCATGGATTTCCTACCCTCTGGCTGCAGAGGGAAAAAGCTATCAGGTCTTAAGGAGCCTGTGTGCACAGCATCTCTGAGGCGCGCTTGTTGCATATTGACTTGTGCTGGCTCTGTGGCAAGCGGTTCTAGTCTGTTTAATACCCGCAGGAACTTCACGAGACAACGATAAATGCTCTCTCTCATTTACTGAAGCTCAGAGGTTAAGTGAGTCATTCAAAGTCACCCAGAAATGTTTCAACTCAGGCTGAGGGATGTAGCTGATGGCAAAGTGTTTCTCTAGCATGTGCAAGCTCCCATGGTCTATCCCCAGCACTACACACACACACACACACACACACACACACACACACACACACACACACACACACATTAAAAGTATTTCAACTGAGGCCTGATGCCACCATTCCTCACTACACATTCCCTATGCCCACAACATATAGAGGTTTTGGGTTTTTTTGGTTTTTTGAGACACAGTTTCTCTGTGTAGCCCTGGCTGTCTTGGAACTTACTCTGTAGACCAGGCTGGCCTCGAACTCAGAGGTCTGCCTGTCTCTGCCTCACGAGTGCTAGGATTAAAGGCATGTGCCATCTTGACGTAGAGTTTTAAGGGGCCACCTGACTTAGGTCACTCAGGAGAAGGGAAATCCTGTGGATCCCTTCATATGACAGTCATATGCCAACTCACAAGCTGTACCGCTGAGTTGTGTTTACAGTTCCCCAGCTTCCAGGACTGGCTTGTTGCTTCTTAATCCTTTCTTCATTTTTCCTTGAGTGAATGCCCCCTTCCTAAAGCAGCATCTCAGCCCATCAAACCCTGGGAGGGCCAATGAGGGGAAAGGAAATCTGGCTTCAACCTTCAGTGCCAGTCCTTTCATTGTTATTATTTAACAGGAGATCATGTTACAGAGCCTAGGCTGGCATGAAACTCACTGTGTAACACAGGCTGGCCATGAACTCATCGCAATCCTCCTGCCTCAGCCTCCCAAGGGCTGAAATTATAGGCATGCTCCACCACACCCCACTTGGTGCTCGCCTTTATCCAGGGAACAGGTGTCACCTCATAGACCCATTTCTCCTCCCCAGGGCCCCGTACTGAATGGTTCCTGGCAGCAGCCAGTGAGAATAGCCTGCCAGCCGCTCTTCTCCCGACTCCAGGGCAACCTGCCTCTCATTCTCTGCTCTATTCCCATCTCTCCCAGAATCCAGGCCACCAGATGGCCTGAACAGGCTGTGTTTATTTGGAGCCATAAAAATGTGAAGCAAGCTTCCTTTTCCTTCGACCCGTGGGTCAGGCACAGGTTGGAGCCACAGCTCAGAGCAAAGATACTTTGGCAATGCTCTGATTTCATTATTCGTAATCCATAACCTGAATGTCTCGGTTTGCTACCCTGAGCAGCTTATTCTGGTCACTATGGAAACGTCTTTGCTCCCACTGAGGTTCTGGGAATAAGTCAGACATGGAGGGACCCAGGAGACTCCTTCTAACCCAGAGCCCCAAAGGAATATGTCAGTTGCCAATGCTTAGTAGTTCGAGTTTACGGAGCCTAGAGGCTGGGCTGGTTTATCTCCCCAGTAATGCTGAGACAGTAAAGGCTTGCTTCAATGACAATCTCCTATTCCAATCAGCCAGTGTCCCTGGGGAATATTTAAATTGTCCTAGTGGCATATTTTTCTAGGTAATGACACTTTCTCCTAAAATCAAACTCTTCGTTACAAGCTAACCACAAGCATTACTAACAATTGCTAACATTTATTGGCCTCTGTTTTCATCTACACACAACCCCAACTAAGTAACTTAGCCAGGGATTAGTCACCTTCAAACATCACTCGTTTTCCCTGGAGCCTTAGCATTGGAATTTTACCAATTCTGGGTTTCATGCCTTAACAACAATATGAAATGGCCCTGCTTAACCTGGAGTCTTCTGGATTCTTACCTACTTCTCCAGTCTTTTCTAGAAGAACCCACTATGCTGCTCCTTAAAGCTAGAGGCAGGGAAGAGGGCCGTGTTTAGAAACATTTCCCCTCCAGTGATCTGCCTCCCACACTAGGCTGAGTATAAACTAAGCCATCCATCACAACTTACACATGGGCAGGGCTGACTTATAGGCTGTTTTGGTTTTCGTTTTGGTTTTTTAAGATTTATTTATTTATTTATTTATTAGATATACAGTGTTCTGTCTGCATGTATACTGAAGACCAGAAGAGGGCACCAGATCTCATTACAGATGGTTGTGAGCCACCATGTGGTTGCTGGGAAATGAACTCAGGACCTCTGGAAGAGCAGCCAGTGCTCTTAACCTCTGAGCCATCTCTCCAGCCCTTATAGGCTCTTTTATGGGGGCAGTGGGAACAAACAAAACAGAACAAAACAAAAACACCTAAAGCCCTACAACTCAACTTGACTGGAACTCAACTTCCAAAAACAAATTGCCATAGAATTCACTTGATCCACATTTGTGGTTTGTCTATGGTGTGCCATGCTCTTCATGTTTGGGATATAGCAGAGAGCCTACATTCTATCTAGGAGACAGGAAATTATGTTAGAAAATAAGACTGGGCCTTGCATGGTGGCACCCACCTGTAATCTGAGCATCTGGGAGGTAGAGGCAGCAGGATCAGGAGTTCAGGGCAGCCTGTGTTATATAGGAAACCCTGTCTCAGAACACAAACACAAACCAGACCTGCTCTATATAGTGAGTTCCAGGCCAGACAGGGTTACATAACTGAGACTCTGTCTCAGTACACACACACACACACACACACACACACACACACACACACACACTCCATACTTAGACAGTACAAATCAACCAACCATTAAAGTCAAAACCACACACACAAAGATTGGCTCATTATTTATCTATATGTCTGTCTGTCTGTCTGTCTACCCATCTATCCATCAGAAGCAGACTAAGAATGTGGCTCACACACTGAGAAGGGATAGGAAAGGGCAGGGATAACCCAAACTGAGCAGGTAAGATTATTTACTTATTTATTTTAAAATTTATTTATTTGGTTTTTCGAGACAAGGTTTCTCTGTGTATCCCTGGCTGTCCTGGAACTCACCCTGGAGACCAGGCTGACCTCAAACTCAGAGATCCGCCTGCCTCTGCCTCTGGAGTGCTAGACTTAAAGGTGTGCACCACCACGGCCCGGAAGTAGGTAAGATCTTATAGAAGTGTTTGGTTAGGTTGTTGAGTCCGGATTCAAAAAGAGAAAAGTGTGTTTCTGGGAACGTGGGATTCAGGGTTTGTTTGTTCATTTATGTATTTATTTATTATTACTATTATTAGTAGTATCCTTGTTGTTGTTATTTTAGTTTTCGGGACAAGATTTCTCTGGTCGGCTGCCCTGGAATTCGCTCTGTAGACCAGGCTGGCCTCGAACTCACAGAGATCCGCCTGCCTCTGCCTCCACAGTGCTGGGGGTAAGGGCGTGCGCCACCCCTGCCTCCCAGCTATTTATTATTTTTCCGACAGGGGCTCATTATGTAACTAGGTTAGGCTAGAATCTGCCTTAGTGATGGTACTGCAAGCGAGCAGCACCAAGCCAGACAGATACAGGAGTCTTTTTAAAAAGATCTCCCGTAGGGGGTCGCTGTCTGCCGGTCAACCTCTGCCAGATGCCAGCTGGGTCCCCACCACCACCACACCTAGGTGGCCAGCCCAGGGCGCGAAAAACCGGGCGGAACTCAGGACGCGAGCGCCGCGCCAGCTTGCGGACCACGGGGAGAGTGCGCACCGGAAGCGGTCCTGAGAGATGAACATGGCGGCCGCCTGGGGCCTGCGCTGGGGCCTGCACCGAGCCGGAACCTTGTTGCTCCCGCCACCCGCGCGCTGTGCTCGGCACGCTCTGCACAGACAGGTAGACGGCACCGAGTTCCAGAGCATCTACAGCCTGGACAAGCTCTACCCCGAGTCCAAGGGCGTGGATACGGCC
This sequence comes from Peromyscus leucopus, assembly GCF_004664715.2. Classification (NCBI taxonomy): domain Eukaryota; kingdom Metazoa; phylum Chordata; class Mammalia; order Rodentia; family Cricetidae; genus Peromyscus; species Peromyscus leucopus. Next base: position 99,667,143 of record NC_051086.1, read on the forward strand.
TGGAAGGTCCCGGTGAGCCGAGAAAGGCGGGACGGAAAGGGCGGTGCCTCTCGCTGCTAGGTGACGCCAGGAAGCCGGGCGGCGTGGAACCTTTTGGTTGCTGAGGGAGGAACTGGTCGTCCTAGCAACCCAGGCGGGAGGGGTGGGGGCCCTGGGATTTTAGGGTGTGGTTGCAGCCCTGGTGCTTCGAGTAATGCAGACCCTGGGAGAGAGCCTGCCACCTCCGCATCCTTCAACATCACCAGCTTTTCCCCGTTTGTTTTCCGGTCTTTAGGCCCACATTCTATGGGGAATGTGAATTGTGGACAATAAAAGCTGAGGTCCGCAAGTTGTAACGTTGCTCGGTCAATTTTCCCTAGTAACGTCAGGAAGCCAGAGACAAGGTTGTTCCTTCAGGATCCATATTTAGCCTGCTGTGTGTAGCTACACTGCATTGGACCAGAGCAGGAGAGAGAAAACCTATTGAGTTGCATCCATAGGATTGAAAGAGCATCCGGTATTTTCATTCATTCACTCACACTTCATTCACCAGACTTCTCTTGAGAGCGTCCAGTGAGCACTGATAATTTGGGGCAGAGCGTAGTAAAAACAAATCCTACGGCTGTGGAGCGTATGGTATACTACAGGGAGACAGACAAAAATAAATGAATAAACCCAATTAACACTGGATATGATACTTTAGAGACAATAAGACCCGCAAGGAAGAAGTAAAGCCAGAGCTGCAGCTGCAGGTTTCTTACGAGTTTGTTTGGACAAAGGATCTCATGTAACCTAGGCTGGCCCCAAACTTGCTACAGAGCTAAGGGTAGTCTTGAGCTCCTGATCTTTCCACCTTCATCTCCCAAGTGTCAAGATTACTGGCAGGTGCCCTATTTGTTTCTTTTGAGAAAGGCTCTTTAAAAGCCCTGGCTGGGCTCTTAATATGTAATGATCTTCCTGCCTCTGCCTCTCAAGTGCCGAGATGATAAGCATGCACCACCAAACCCAGCTCAGAGTTGCAGTGTCAAGGAGAGTGATCTGGAAGAAGTGGGGCATAGTGGCCTGCATTTGTAATCCCAGCACTTGGGAGGCAGAGGCAGGAAAATCAGAAGTTCAGGGCCAGCCTGAACCACGTGAGACCTTGTCACAGACAGAGAACAGGAAGGCATGAGAATCCTGGAGCGGTAAGTGTCTCAAGCAGCGTGATGAGCAAGTGCAACCACTTCAGGACAGTAGTATGCTGGACAAGTGTGGCTGAGCAGGCCAATCTGATGAAGGGAAGCCAAAGAGGAGAGAAGTGGGTGGAGGCCAGGAATCCAATGATACGAGCTTTACAAGATAGACTGTGTATTACAGAGTGTTAGAGACAATAGCCTGAAGAATGGCAAGAGCTAGAAGGTGAGCTCAAAGATTGCAGTAACATAGGCAAGAAAAGATTCGAAGGGTGGAAGCAGCAGGAATCTTGCAGAGGGTCATATCCTAGGCATATTGGAAGGGTGGCCCACTAGGATTGTTGCTCCAGGTTGGCATTGGTGTTTAGTGCCCCTCATGTATGTGCCCTTTGACTATCTCACCACCCCATTCCTTTCCCCATGAGCCAGGCCACTGATAGTCCCCAGCAATAGCTTAAGCCATGGCCCGGATGGCTGGAGGCATGAACTCCATCTTCCTAGAGGAGTGCTCCAGACGTAGTGCCTGAGTCAGGGATGGTTTGATAGCATGATTTTGCTTGAGGCCTAAAAACAATAACGCATAACTTCTTAAAAGTGTTTATTGCAATTAGTGTGTGTGTGTGTGTGTGTGTGTGTGTGTGTGTGTGTGTGTGTGTGTGTGTCTGGGTGTTTTGCCTGTATACCACAGAATGTGTGTGGAAGTCAGGCCAACTCACGGGGAGTTGCTTCTCTCCGTCCACCGTGTAGGTCCTCGGGAGTGACCTCAGATGTCAGGCTTGACTTTTAGGGAGTGCTTTTACCCATTGAGCCCATCTCTTCAGACTAAAATATGTAACATTTGGCCTGTAGCTGTACACTTTTTTTTTTTCTGTCTCAGACCAGTTAGGAGTAGTTTGACAAGGGACTTCTCTTTTTTAGGAACTTCTTTAACACTCTGTATGTTATATTACAGGAGCATGCGAAACAAGCCAGCAGTGACATCCCTCTAGGTAAGTGATGTTACTGAAAATCAGTTATTTTAGGCTAGGGGGCTAACTCAGTGGTAGAGTACTTGCCTAGCCTGAGATCGGCCCTGCAGTCCGTCCCAAGCACCACACACACACAAAGCCATTTACCGAATTTCTCACGTGTTCCTTCTAGATCTCACCAGACCAGTGAAGGACAGTAGAGAGACCAACCATGGCTGTGAAAGGATCCCTTGCAGCATATCTTAGAATAGTGACCTAACGATGACTTAGCCATGCATGTAGACTACAAGGTCTGCCCACACGTGACGAGCTCTTGATGTGCTCACGATTTGGAACTTTCTTGATGGTATAGGGTTGAGTGCTGTGTGAAGAAGGAAGGTACAGGAGAGTAGCAGCCAAGGGCGGTACCTCATGACAGTCTCTGGGAAAACAGGCGTGCATGCTGCTGAGTGGACAGTGGCTGCCTCTCCTGGCCTCCTGAGCTCTCTGGAGGTTCACGTGGCATTCTGTTTCAGCAGACTCAGCCGCAGCCAGCATGACCCACCTTTCTTCCATGCAGGGGTGCTGGGCTCCACAGTGCAGCCATTCCCCTGCAGTACCAGGTACCTTTGTTACTGAGTCAGAACCAGATTTAACTGGCTTTTCCAAAGGAGGAAGACCTGGGAGGTGGCCTCAGGATGGGGCACTGTCCCTGCCACCCTGCTGTCACACTGCCTCAACACCCACCCTGCTGTGGTTCACCAGCTGCTCTTCTCGCAGTCCGCTGCTTCTGTGTCTCTCCTGCCCAGACACTGTCGAGGCCTTTGCAGGAGATAGAGAAATGGGAGGAAGGAACCTCATCTTCCAGTTTAAAAATAAGCAAGCCGTGAGGGGGTGGCACACACCTTTAGTCCCAGCACTTGGGAGGCAGAGGTAGGCAGATCTCTGTGAGTTCGGGGACAGCCTGGACTACACAGAGAAGCCCTGTCTCAAAACAAACAAACAAACAAACAAGACAGACAGAGAAGCTGTAGGACTTTGTCAAGATCATATATAGTTAGTGGCCACACTGCCTTTCAGGATGAGAGCTCCCGAACTAAAGATCAAGTTTTCATCCATCCAGCACATAATTTTAACCCAGACTATGAGCTAGGCCCTGAGAACACAGAAACAATATTCTCTTCAGTCTACACTGAAGGCCTCAAACTCAACATTCTCCTCCCTCAGCCTCCCAAGTGCCAGCTTTACAAGGAGTGTGCCATCCTGTCCACCTAGCCATGTCCTCTTGAGCTTCTAGCCCATCGTGATTCCATATCCATCACTCTTTGAACTACGTGAAACTAAGTCTGTCCCTTAGCTTGAGTCTTCACTTTAAAACAAACAAACAAAACACAGAAGGATTTGGTAGAATGTGCTAGACTTGGGTCATAATTTTACTTCCTCCACTTTCTGGGAGGCCTTGGCAAAGTCAGTTGTCCTGATTCTAGTTTTGACATCTTTGGATGCTGTCCAGCTTTACTGGTGTGTGTGTGTGTGTGTGTGTGTGTGTGTGTGTGAGAGAGAGAGAGAGAGAGAGAGAGAGGTGTGTGATCATCACATTGACTAAATTAGCCCTTTCCATGTTCAGCCGTGGGGACCCTCATGTATGTGTTCTCCTGTTTTGCAGATCGATTGAGCATATCTTACTGCCGGAGTAGCGGTCCTGGGGGGCAGAATGTTAACAAAGGTACAGGCACTGTAGTGCTCCCTTCTGCTGTAACTCGAGCTGGGAGGGGTGTGAGGGGGAAGTCCGCAATCACATTCCTGGGGAATAAAGGGGTTTTTCTGCTGCAGCTCACACACCTCCAGCTTACAATAACCCTTTGACTCTTCTGAATGTGGTCCGATTGTCTGGTGCTCAGCTGTAGGTTGCTAAGGCTAGGATTGGCTTTTGAGGGTAAACAAAGAGAACTCACAGCATGAGCTGGCAGCCTGCTTCGATCCACAGAGAACAGGTTTCCTTTGCTCTTGAGAAACCCATCCCCCTGCTCTTTCCAGAGTCCAGGAAAACTGTTGGGAGAAACCCTGGACATTTGGATACCAGAAGTCTAGTTTTGTCCCAAAGAGAGTAGCCTTGTGGGTTTGTTCCATGGCTAGCTTCGACAGAGGCTAGAATGTTCCTGGCTAAGTAGTTGGCTGCCCTTGGCTTCAGGACTGCCCCTGGATGCCTGGGCAGTGTGTCCTACAAAGAGTCTCAGGATCCCTGCTCCTTCCTTCCCGTCCACAGTGAATTCCAAGGCTGAAGTCAGGTTTCACTTGGCCAGTGCAGACTGGATTGCTGAGCCCGTGCGCCAGAAAATTGCTCTCAAGGTACTCATCCCTTTCTGTCCCTGTGGCTCCTTGGGGTGGGGATAGGCTTGTGGGCCTTTGTGGTGTTTCTCATTTTCCTCCTTGGCAGCATAAAAACAAGATCAACAAGGCAGGAGAGCTGGTTCTTACCTCCGAGAGCAGTCGCTATCAGTTCCGGAATCTGGCAGAGTGCCTACAGAAAATTCGAGACATGATTGCTGAGGCCAGCCAGTCGCCCAAGGAGCCATCCAAAGAGGACGCTCAGCTCCAGAGACTCAGGTACAGAGGGCGGGTGAGAGGAGGCAGGGAGAGTCCAGGAGCCCCCAGCAGGGACAGTGGAGAAGCAGCCGAGAGGAGCAGGGTGCTGACCCAGGCTCGGGTGCACATCTGGATCCTGCTGACTGGGCTGCTCTGCTGACTCCCCCTCAGCTTCCAGCTTTGAAAAGCACTGATTGCAGCACATCTGGCCTCATTGGCGTCTTTTGTTTCCAGGATAGAAAACATGAATCGGGAAAGACTGCGGCAGAAAAGAATAAACTCTTCCATAAAGACGAGCAGGAGGGTGACTGTGGACTGAAGTCACCACACTGCCAGCAGAGCCTGGGGTGTCATGCAGCTCTGCAGAGAGCCTCCATCCCCGGGGAGCCTTGCCAGAACGTTCCTCAGGAGGGGAGGCTACAGGTCATCCAGGGCAGCCCCTCAGCTGCCCACTTCATTTATTACTGGCTGCAATAAACTTGTAAGCACAGCTGTGAGCCTCACCTCTCAGTCAGAGCTTTGCAGCAGGGCTCCTGCCTTCCAGCCGAAAGCCGCCTCACGGCGTCCGTGACAGCTGTAGGGCATCAGAGGATGGTGAGTCCGTCCTCAAGGAGCAAAGAGCTAGAAGGGCTGGGAAACGTGAGCAGGCATTTGAGCTGGACCTTCAGAAACACAAAGCGACTGAACGCAGTGGGCAGGAGGAAGCTGGTGGCGGGAGGTGACGAGGAAGCCAGGGACGCCAAGTGGCAGGCTGCGCAGGAGAAGACGTGGAAGATTCGCTCCAGCCCCAGGCGGGAAGGTTGGGGTTTGTTTACTTACTTGGCAGGTGGCATCTGTGTGACACATGCACAGGAGGGTTACAGAGCAGCCCGCCCTCCCGCAGAGTCACCTCTTCACGTGGGGATGGATGGGCCTTGCTTCAGGCTGAAGGGCAAACATCTTTACCTGCCACGCCGTATGGCTGGCCCTGATTTTATTTATTATTGTGAGGGGAGCCAAGCATGAACCACAGTACATGATTAGTGGTCAGAGGACAGTTCTCTTCCTCCACCATGTAGGTCCCAGGGACCAGTCAGGCTTGGGCACAGCGCCTTTCCTGCTGCTGAACCATCTCACCAACCCTGCAGGTGGTTTATTATACCTTTCCCCCCCAAATGATTTACTTTTAAAGGCAAAAATAAGGGCCAGAGAGGTGGCTCCGCGGATAAAGGCTCTTGCTGCCAAGACTCCATGAACTGACCCCTGGTACCCACATGTTGGAAGGAGAGGACTGACTCATGAGAGCTGGCTCCTGACCTCCACCAGCTTTGTGAAGCATTCATGTGCACACACAAATATAACTTAATTTCTTTTAATCAGATAAGCTCTGCCCTGGTCACATGTCCCAGAGACAAACCAGAATTCGGATTCTATATTAGCTTGAAAATCGAGCATCATTAGTGTCAGACAGGAGCCACTTACCTACAGGAGGTAAAACACTGCTGGCCGCAAGGACACTCTCTAAATTTGGTTTATTCTTCTGCCATCATTTTATTCTTCTCCAGGGTTCTGGCATGCAAGAGAATCCATGCCTAAAATTTAATACCTCCAAGTTGATAGGAGCTGTCCCTGGACTTGGGTGGGGTTTTAACACTTCCACTATCAACCTTGTGGCCAGTTCCCTGGGTCCGTGCTGAGCCCAGTGGCTCCTTCATCACTGTCACTACAATGACCACGACTTCTGTTTCTTCCCAATCTGCACATCGCTCCAAATGCTGTCAGACCTCAGTGTCCTCAAGCATTAGCTCTAAGCATGGTGGGGTCGTGGTGGCTGTAGTCTCCCACCCCCAGCTGCAGCATTTAGTGACGTCGGCGTTGAGAAACACACCAGGTAACTTAGGATTAACTACGGGGACCATTATTCCACACAGATAAGTCATTTAAACAAACGCTTCCTGTGCTCAGTTACATAGTTAAAAATCCTACATGCCTCCTTTCAAGCCTCAGCCCTTTCCCAGACCCTCAACACCTACCATGAAGCCATTGCTAAGTCCCTGAATTAAACTATACTTCCCAGACTGCTCTGCACCTCCATCCCTCAGGGTTTTGTTTGTTTAAGTATCTTAACATTACATTACTAAGATTTCTCTCTCTCCTTGTCTGTCTCCCTTCCTTCCCGCCCCTCTTTTGACTGATGCCGGCCCTCTTCGTGCATTATATATTTGCCAAGAACATACATTGTGTATAAATGTTTCTGTCGTTATGAAAGGATCAGGAAGATTTTCAGTGCTTATATTTCAATATTGTCAGTGTTGTGACTGATACTTACTTCTCATCCTTTCTGGATTCACTGTCAGTTCTTAGGAGGTGTAGGAAGGAAGAAAACAGCCGGGGAGTGGGGGAGGGGGGCCGCCGGGAGTTAATGCCGTGGAAACTTCCACTCGTTCCCGGTGCCCGTGTGCGGGACCTCAAGGTACCCCCTTGGCCCCACCCTGCACACTCGGCGCTGGCCCAGCTCGGGCTTGAGTTCTCGTCCCAGCAGCTCCTCAAGGCAACAACCAAAAAACGCGTTTAAATGGAAGCATAGGCACGGTCATGTCAGCATCCATTAGATGGGAAAAGGCGACAACCACGTGCTGTACGCCCCAGTGGCCTAATGGATAAGGCACTGGCCTCCTAAGCCAGGGATTGTGGGTTCGAGTCCCACCTGGGGTAGAGATCGGTTGCTTGTCTGCAACCAATTTTTTAGCCTTCAATATCCAGATAAATGGAGTCCGCAAAAAACGAGACTCGACTCGAATGCTCGGAACAGGGAGGGCCTTGATAAGCGGGGGTGCAAGGCGAACCCAGACCTGCGGGACACACCAATCAGGAAATGACTATCCACAAACGGGCCGCGGGAAAGAGAACCGGCCCTGTCGGGAAGTGCACGACTCTGTCTCCAAAATTAGGACTGCACCACCCCAGGTGGGACTCGAACCCACAATCCCTGGCTTAGGAGGCCAGTGCCTTATCCATTAGGCCACTGGGGCGCGATAAAAAGCTGTGTTCACGTGGTCCGTGATAGTCCGTGATAGCGCGGCGCGCTGACGTGGCCAACCCTATCCCGGAACAGTGAGTGAACGCCTTGGCTCTGGCCTGTGGACCCGACACCCAGCTCTCACCAGACTCAGAGGAAAGGCGGGCGACGACGCGCTGCGAGATGGGAAAGAGCCGCGCCTCGGCCGGTGGGCACACGGGGCCGACCGGAGAGGATTCGAACGGGCCCGAAGTCAGCTGAGCTATCCGCCAAGCCGTACATCCGCGCTGCTCAGCGGCCCGCAGCGGGGCCCGCGGGCCGCCCCTCGGGAGTTACAGATGCCAAGGCACACCACGATCGGGCCATTGGAGCGGAGCTTGTTCTTCTCCAAATAATACGTTCCAGTGAAGGAGCTGGCTCAGTGAGACCGCGTGGCCTAATGGATAAGGCGTCTGACTTCGGATCAGAAGATTGAGGGTTCGAGTCCCTTCGTGGTCGAAACGTTTTCATCCCTAATCAGTCCTTCCAATTGAGTACTATTTAGTTCCTTGTTTTAGATGGAAAGGTTTTCATAGACACTTCAGGACTCTGGGCATTTAGCGTTGGAGAACTTCCTGTTGTGACTCTATTACCTATTTACCTTTTAAAAGGCGGATTATAGAGCACTGCACCCAGGAAGTTCCAGTGTCCTAATGTGTAAGGCCTCGAAGGCAAGGGATTTGGGGCTCAGAGTCTCATCTGATACAATTTGTTTCCTGTTGTTTCTTTTAAACTTATTTTTGTGGCCAGGCAGTGGTTGCTCATTCTTTTAATCCCAGCACTTGGGAGGCAGAGGCAGGCCGATCTCTGAGTTCGAGGCTAAAGAGTGAGTTCCAGGACAGCCAGGACTACACAGAGTCCCTTCACAAAAAACAGAAACCAAAAATTTGTGGTATGTGGTTTGCTAGGTCCAAACTTGCCGTCCACCCACCTTAACCTCCTGAGGGCTGGGATTGTAGATATGTGAGTGTCCGGTTTGAGGGCTTCAATCATGCATGTATGTTAACATGTATGTAAATGTGTAACTAGTTAATTCTTGAGACAATCCACCAGGGAAAATGCCCAACTTTATCCTCTTCGGCTGCTGAGGTGGTCCAGTGAGAGTACAGCCTTTGGATGCCTCCCAGATAGGTCAGGATCCCAGAGCAGTGGAGGGGTCTCACCCTGGCACACCCCTTGTGCTTCCACACACAGCGCTCACAACCCTTACCATCATGGAGGGGAGGGGGGGAGATCAAGGTTAGGTTAAGCTCTGCCTTAACAAGGTGTCACCAGGGGCCAGGCAAAAGCATGGCTTTGAGAAGCTGGCCAAGGTCTGCATTTGATCTGGAGTTGTTTCCTTCATAGATACACATCAACTCAATGTCCTCACTTCCTCGATTTCTGCTTGTGTTCCTTTAGCAAAAGATTGATTGGTTTGTAGACCAGGCTGGTCTCAAACGCACAGAAATCCACCTGCCTCTGCCTCCCTAGTGCTGGGATTAGTTCACCCTCACACCTGGCTGTTTTTTCATTTTTTTTTTTTTTTTGGTTTCTCTCTGTAGCCCTGGCTGTCCTGGAACTCACTCTGTAGACCAAGCTGGCCTCAAACTCAGAACCGCCTGTCTCTGCCTCCCAAGTGCTGGGATTTAGGGCATGCACCAATACGGCTCAGGTGTTTTGTTGTTTTTCACAGAGGTGGGACAGCCGTAATTTCTAGACTTCTGAGGCAAGAATGGTTATTCTGATAAAACAATGTCTCCTAAGGTGGATTATCCCCAAATGTAGACAAGGTAGCAGAGCTCTGTTGACATGGAGCTCACAGATGTTCACAGGTGGCTATGCCTTTAATGTCCTGAACAGCAGACTACCACACCAAGTTATCCGGAAATTATGGAACTGGCACCCCACTGGAGCTGAGTTCCAGCCCCTGCTGTCCACTGACGTCATCCATTTTCTGGACCTTGCATCCAAACCCTCGCTTGGCCATGCTCTCCCTACAGAATTTAAGTTATAGCAGGTGAGATGGGGGTGCTTAGATATCTAGAAACTTCCCAGGCTATCTCTTTAATTCTCACAGGTCCTAACTTCAGGGCTGTCTCCTCCAACCACCTTAACTTTTTCATTTTCCCATTGTGTGTGTGTGATGTAGAGAGCAGAATGCACATGTTCAGGTCAGAGACTGTCCTCACCATAGTGTGGTCACAGGCTCTGCTGTTCAAGGTTCAGCAGCCCTGAGGCCACAGTAACTGGTTCCTTACAGCCTGTCCCTTAGACGACCGTTACACAGAATAAAATGCTTCTGGCGGGGCCACCTCAGAATTGTTCACCCACTGAAAGACGACACCGCACGCTATGTAAATGTTTTATTTTAATGTCCAGAGTTTTAGAATGAAAGGCTGGCGCTCCCTCCTGGCCTGTTTCACAGGTTCTCAATGGGCTGATGAGGCCAGTACGGGTACTTCTTCTTGTCCAGCTTGGTTTCTGGAAAGATTTCATTCAAGTCGTCAATGGTCATCTGATCAAAGGGGACGATGTTCTTTATTTTCTCCAGCTAGAAAGAGCAGGCATGAGTTAGCCCTAGGAAACAAGCAAGGCCACCAAGAACAAAACAAGAATCCAAGGACGGTCGGTCACTGCCAAGGGTGACAGAGACAATGTGTCACAGAGGCCATGGCTCATCCTCACCTGCGCCTCATATTGCCGGATCCTGGCCTGGGATTCAGACACAAACGCAGCACAGGTCTTCATCTTTAAGAGAAAGGAGAAACTGTCCTGAAACCAAGTGACAGCCTGCCCCGAGGCGCGAGCAGCTCCAGCCTGCCCATCTCCCTGCTATCTGAAGAAGAGCGCGCTGACCTGGCCTGAGTGCTTTGGAAGGGGGCAAACCACAGCTTTTCAATACCCACAAAGCAGCCAGGCAGGAGAGCAGCTTAGGATTGGTCACTGCATAGTCTCGGCAAGTCACATGACTCTAGGGCCAGGTTCCAATGTTGACCTGAGGTATTTTCAGACAAATAGATATCTGAATGCTGAATGAATTGTTTTTTAAAACTGAGGTCCTGTTTTTACCAGATCTGCTGGGTGTAAAACTGACACTGAGATGCATGTTTACAGAACTCCCAACAGATGATGTAATCACTGGACACACTGTTGTCACACTCACAACAGTGACTTACCTATTAGCTCGCCCCACCTCTCCCCAGGCAGCCTCTCAGCCATCCGTCACTAAAGATTAACTGCACTTTCTAGAGATCTGTACAGACAAGGCTTCACTGTGTAGCTCTGGCTGGCCTCCAACTCCAAGATCTACCTGCCTCTGCCCTCAGAGGGCTGCATAGGAAGGTGTGCGCGTCCAGGCCCAGGCTCGCTGGCTCCTTCTAACCAGCATTATCTTAGATTCACTCATGCTGCTGCATTTATTAGCAATCCTCTTGGTTCCTACAACACTCTAACCTTCCATTTGACTCACTGTCTACCCTTCCTACTAATGACAATAGTCATTAAGAAAACTTCAGGTCTGATCATAGTGGTGCATGCCTATAATCCCCACACTTGGGAGGCTGAGGCAGGAGGATCAGCATGACTTTGAGGCCAACCAAGGCTACACAGTGAGACCTTACAAAACAAAACAAAACAAAAAACAAACAAACAAACAAACAAAAAAAAAAAAAGACAATTTTGGAGGAAAAAACCCAGAACAAATAACGTGCCCACTACTTACATCCTCCTTTTCCTCACTGTCCACCAGGGCTGTGTATTTATCCTCGGGCACTGGAATCTTCAGGGCATTATACTAGGAACAAGAACAAAGCAGTCACCCTCGTACCCAAGAGCCCGAAGGACTGAATGCCTCTACTCCTTGCAGACCACATGAAAACACCCCATCCCTTCCAATCTCTGGTACTGTGGTAGGAAGAGCTGGAAGATCTCCCCAGCCCTATCCCTGACCACTCAGGAAACCTCCCCACTTCTTTATCGCAAGTGTCCCTTCCCTCATCTGAAAACGGTTACGAGACTGGTCACAGCCACTCAGCACCTTGCAGTCTAAGAAATTCTTTTTCACCCAAAACCCTCTACCTGGCAGGAATCATGTTTGCATTATGAAGGTAGAAATGGTTGTTAGAAGACTGTTTAGTGTTACTGCCCTGGCACTGTATGCTAAGCTACAAAGAACAGGCCTTCTAGAAGCATCTTCAAATGAATAAGCAAATAAACTCTGGACATTGAGACTTAATGTATAAGCATCACAAGACATATCACTGATGGGGCTAGAAAGATGGCCCAGAGGTGAAGGGCACTGGCTGTTCCTCCAGAGGAACCAGATTCAATCCTCAGCACCCACATAGCAGCTCAAGACAGTCTATAATTCCAATTCCAGGAGGTCTGATGGCCTCATTAAGCTTCTGACACCAGCCATGTACATAGAAATACAGGCAGGCAAAAACCCCATACACATGAAACTAATTTTTTTAAAAGAAGAGAAGGAGACAGAAGGGCCAGGGAGATGAAAGAAGGGGAACATGTTAGTTTATGAAAAGGAGGCGGGATCTGAAGGGGAACTTGGGAGAAGAGCTGGCCCTGGCAGCCCTCTAGCTCCCGGGAGCAAGGCTATCCTGGACTGCTGAACCCGGGACTGTGACTAGACAGGTTCTAAGCCCACTCCTGCAGGGCCTTTGGCCACACCCACTTTCCCCACCTACCGTCCCTTAACAAGAACAAAGTTTAGTTATCTGAAGGCCTACCTTCTTTTCAAATTCATCCACCAAGCCAGCCTTGGCCACATTGGCCCTGTAATAAGCCCAGTCAATCGCTGGTGGTTTCTCAGACACATTAGCCAACCTGCTCATATGGAAAAGTAAAGTCAGGACTATTCCACAAGCAACAGACACTAGTCACACAACAATCTCCCTAGTCCTTATCACACTGGAATGTCAGCACACATTTCTCTGAAGGACCACCACAAAAATGCCAAAAAAAAAAGCTTCTATTTACAAATCACATCCATTTCTTTACTGGGTCAGACTTAGAAACGCCTGTGTAGTGCTGGCAAGATGGCAAGTGGGTGAGGGCACTTATGGCTAAACCTGAGGCCACGTCTTCAATACCGGGGACCCACATGGTGGAAGGCCGAGAGCCAGCACCCACAAGCTCTCCTCTGTGTCCTCACGTGCTCCATGGCACACAGTGGCAGATGGGCACTGCTATACACACTAAATAAATGTAATAAATGTCAAAACATTGCTTCTAGGTGCAGGGGCAAGTATGGGGGTGGGGGAGTGGCTCTTTCTTACAACATACTCACCTGGTATGGAGGGTCTCACTCCAGGACTTTAGGGAGTTTCCAATTGCCTTTTGGTTTCGGGGCATAATCTCCACAAAAGCTACCCAATCAATGGTTTTTAGAGCAAATTTACGCGCAGCCATCTTGGGATCCTAAAAAACAAAGCAGGTCAGATTAAACAGTGCCTTTGGAGAGAACCTCTGAAGGAGAGCATTTCAGAGAAATACAAATCTTTCTAGAGATAGCTCGGCACGGTTTAAGCATTTGGTGGTGTAAGGAATGAGGACTCGAGGCCCAGTTGTTAGAATGCTTGCCTAGCATGGGCAAAGCCCTGGGTTCCATCTCCAGCACCACATAAGCTGACACGGGAGGCAGGAGGATGAAAGTTCAGGGTCATCTCTGGTTACACAGTGAGTTCAAGGCCACCCTGGGACACATGATAGTCTGCTTCAACCTTTCCTCTAGGCGACCCTTTATCATTAGAAACCCAATTCTACGTTCTGCTCTACATGTGTCTTTGCAAACATTGCTAAAGGGCATTCACACACTGTACAAAAGTTAAATAAATAACAACTGTGCCTTATCCACTGATTTCCCACCATACAGAAAGTTGACAGAGAAAATTTGACAAAGCTTCAAAAAGAAAAGACAGAATTTCCTCATCTGCAAATTGGGGGAAAGAGCTGTTAAAAAACACCAAGTGACACTGTGGGCATCAATTGGCCCTAGTTTCATACAGACTTCGGGGGACTCTCAACCCCTGCCCTACACCGGAACCTTCATGGTCGCGTCACACTGTCCGCAGCACTCATGCCTTGCATTTTCAGAGGCATTTTTACACAAACGACAGTGAGAGAAGTGACTGCAGCTGTCTTTAAACCGAAACAGGACAAAATACAGGACATCACTACGATCGAGGTTTGTCAAGTGGGAACCGTCCGTACAAGCTGAGTGGATTGCAGGCGACGTGGAGGACACCCTCCTAAAGATCAAGGTTGTCAAACGCCAGTGCCCTCTTCATTCCTCCCCTTCTAGAACAGCTGACGTCTCTAGGAAGGGAGAGGCTAAGGCAACTGTCAGGTGAACTAAAGATGCCAAAAATGCACTTTCCTAGGCACGAGGGGAACGCAGGAGTCACAGACAAGGTCTTGTTGTCTGGTTGATCTCCAGCGCCTGGAACAGGTCGTGAGAATAAGGAATGACCACTGGTTACTCGACCAACCGGTAAACGAACCTGGACAACCTCAGTATTACCCACACCGGAATCCTACAACCTCCTCAGGGAGGGGAGAACGTAGCGCTGCAACCGACCAGGTGTCCTGCCCCCTGAGAAAGCCATCGCTATGGCTACGTGATGGTTCCCCAACCCACACACTGCACTCCTGAGTGCGCCACAGTGTGAGACACGGTTTGTGGCCACATCTAAGTCAATGGTGACTGGCCAAGCCGTAGCCAGGCCCCAGGCTCGCCCCGCGGCGAAGGTGAGCAGGGCGAAGCAGTGACCTCGGGAGCTCAGCCAGAGGGGCAGCTTGAAGGCACCGCGTCCCTCCGCGGAGGTGGAACAAGCGTCAAAGCGAGGCCTAGAGCATCGAACGCAGAAGAGCCCGTGGAGATGGGACTCGGTACCTCGAAGCCCACTCACCTTCACCGACCCCGGCGGACCGCTGTCCCCAGCAGTAAGGAACGGAAGTGGACCGCCGGAAGTTCTCCCTTCGGCTAATCTGAGAGCGCAATGGACGGGCCTTGTTTTAGCCGTCAGCCAATGAACATAGAGCCTGCCTCCGGAAGTCCCGCCCTCGGAGGCGGGCACGGCGCCTGCGCGGTCGCAGCCTCGGGTGGTTGGGGGCGCTCCCGTCCCTCACCCCCGGCCCCCCCCCCGCCGATGGGCCGGCCCGGCTCTCCCTGCCGAGGAATGGGCCGGCCCGGTGGCGGGCGGCGGGCGGGCAGCGGCGGCCCAAGATGGCGGAGCTGCAGCTGGACCCGGCGATGGCGGGGCTGGGAGGGGGTGGCGGGAGTGCGGTGGGCGACGGGGGCAGCTCGGGCCGCGGACCCCCAGTCCCGGCCGGCCGGCCCACGCCCCGCGGACACGGCCGCCAGCCCGCCGCCGTCGTCGCGCAGCCATTGGAACCGGGGCCCGGCCCTCCGGAGCGGGCGGGGGGCGGCGGGGCGGCCCGCTGGGTCCGGCTCAACGTGGGCGGCACCTACTTCGTGACCACCAGGCAGACCCTAGGCCGGGAACCCAAGTCCTTCCTCTGCCGCCTGTGCTGCCAGGAGGACCCGGAGCTGGACTCGGACAAGGTGCGCCCCGCCCTCGGGCGCGCCCCCGGGCTGTGGGACCCCTTCTAGGCTAGCCTTCCGATCTCCGGGGCGCGCTTCCCTCCAGCAGGCCCTGCAAACCCGGACCTCAGTCCACTCTCGCCCCCCGGGTTAGCACCTGCCGCCTCGGAAGGATCTCCCCTCCCCATTCCCCCCCATCTTTAGGCACACTCCGGCTTCACTCCGCACCCCGCCCTTTTCTCAGCGGCTCCTTCCAGGTGCTGTCCACCTGCACCCACGGGACCCCCCTGTGTACTCGGCTGACATTCTCTGCCCCTCCCGAGGATCCCACCTTCTTAGATCTGCATGAGTTTTTTCCCTGGCTCCGGTACAGCCCCCGCTGCTGGTGCCAGGTGCATTCAGAACTGGGTCAGGGTGAACGACCACATCTTTTGTCACTTTAGTAAACTTGGGGTTTAACGATAGAGAGCCTCCACCGCTGAAGGCTGCTGGAGGTGCTCTTGGTGGTTTTGCTCGACTTCCCTCAAATCCTGGTCCCAGAACTTGTATGGGGTAACAATCGCCGTTTCGGTACATTTTTGGAAGTAAATGCATTCCTTGGGAAGATGATTGCATTTGCCCATGCAAATCTAGGCTGACCAGTTAGGACTCAGCAAATATGTAGACCAGGGAATAAATACCGTTAGACAAGGTGGAGGACCACTGACCAAAGGGTTGAGGGGTGGCAAGATGTGTCGTTCGTTTCCAGTTTGAACTGCAACTTTTGTAGGTTCATCTTTGATTCTCAGATGCATTGCTGTAGCTTACACCGCCTTCCATGCCATAAAGCACTCCTGTGGTTAAGTTAGAGTTGCATAAACACTTAGCAATTTCGTCTGTTCTCCTCTGATACCAAATTGATGGGAACCTCACCCATCCTGACTAAAGAGAGTTAGAACTCCTGTTTATAGGGAGTTATTTTTATATACCCTAAATCTTCCTTCTAGCCACAAAGCCAGTTTCTTGTTTCTCTTACTGTAAAGATGAGTAGATTTAAAGCTGCCCAGAGCCAAGCCCTGGCAGTACCACACTTCCTCTGGGCACAGAGCTAGGGTGTGTGAGATTACAGCTGGCAGTGTGGACTCCCACTGATGTTGGCCTTGGGCTCAGGAGAGTTGCCAATAGAATGGAGGTTTTCTTAGAATTAGGAATGTAGTCCAGGGGCAATGAAGAATCAAAATGTTCCACAACAGCTATGGTATTTCCTTCATCTCCTGGTATCCTACAGAAGAATGTTACCCAGTAAATAAAGGCCTAGCAATGAGGATGACTGTGCATCTATGACACCAGACCTGAAATTATCTTAAATCCAGCCTTCTGGCCAATAGTTTAAGATAAGCAAACTGGGCCGGGAGGTGGTGTCGCACACCTTTAGTCCCAGCACTCGGGAGGCAGAGCCAGGCGGATCTCTGTGAGTTCGAGGCCAGCCTGGTCTACAGAGAGAGAGACCCAGGACAGGCACCAAAACTACACAGAGAAACCCTGTCTTAGGGGGAAAAAAAAGATAAGTAAACTGTAGCAAAACAGGCCTCACTTAAAAAAAAGAAAAAAAGAGCTGGGATTAAAGGATGTGAATCTGTTGCCTGAGTGCACTGACAGATTGGGGGAAATACAATTTAGAAAATATTCCTGAAAGGTTGTGTTTGGTGGACAGGACGAGACTGGAGCATATCTGATTGACCGAGACCCCACCTACTTTGGTCCTATCCTGAACTACCTCCGACATGGAAAGCTCATCATCACCAAGGAGTTGGCAGAAGAAGGTAAGGACACCTCACTGAGTGGTTTCGAACTTCCAGGCCACCAGAGCTGCCTCGCAGGCTTGGGTTTGTTTGGGGTCCTCACTGGACTTGTGCAGATGTGATGCTCGATCCGAGAAGTAAGCAGGAAGCCTCCAGCTCCCGGGGCTTGTCCTGAGAGCCTTGAAGGAGCTGCACTGGGCTCCGTTCAGCTGCCGTAGTGGGAAGCTGGGTTGCTTTGCTTTGCGGATTACTTCAGACTTTTGAACCTGCAGAACTGATTTTATTTGCTGGCAGTGAATGTCCGTAGCCTGAAGCACCACATCTCGGGCATTCAGTTATTTTTATTTCCCCATTTTCCTTTGGATTTGCAAAAATAATATTAATAAAGGTCTGACCTCATTTCTTTAAGACTCTGGTCTCATGCTTCCCTGTGAAGCTGTTCTGACCTAATTCACTCTGCAGCTCATTGTCAGCTGTGTCTCTGGTTGCCTTGTCAATTGGCTTTGTAGGGCATTTGGATTGTAAGTGGGTCTGTAAGTGGGTCTAGTCCTCCATGTAAAAGGCCTACCTGGTCTCTGGAGGCATTCAGTGGAAATTTGGGGCCCTTTCCTAAATCCAAGACCCTGATCTAAAGCCTCTGGATAGGAAGGCTTGTAATGGCAAGCCACTTCATGAATGAGGATGGCTAGTAAAGAGAGCAATTGTGAATTCTTGCTCATTCTCTTTCTCTCTGAAACCTTTTTAAAAAAATTCAAGCCGGTAGGTAGTGTCCCATATCTTTAATCTCAGCACTCAGGAGGCAGAGGCAGGTAGATCTCTGAGTTTGAGGCCAGCCTGGTCTACAGAGTGAGTTCCAGGACAGCCAGGGCTACACAGAAACCCTGTCTCAAAAAACCAAAAAAAAAAAAAAATCATTTCAGATTCATACTTGAGTAATAGGAAATGCATAAGGAAATTTAATATTAATCATTTATCTGCATCTTCTTTACAGTTTGTCCATTGTTGTGATAATGTTCATTAGAACATTTTTTTCCCAGTGCAGGATCATACATCTCATAATTGTTCCAAGATCTTTGAGAAGTCATGATTGCTGTCCTCCACACACACCTTTTTTTGTCAGCTGGGGATCAAACTTTCTAGGCAAGCATTCTGCCACCCCTGATGGCCTTTTAATTTTGTTCAGCTAATAATTACCCTATTAAACTCTTAAGTTTATATACCTGCACCTGTCCACCAGCCCTTTTCAGGGAAAGCAGGTAAATACTGCAAGGTCAGGAGTTATCCACTGTGGCAGGTTCCAAGAACTCGGTGACATATGGATAGCTAATGCACAGGTGCCAAGAGGACGCAGGGGCATAAGATGGGAAACAAGAGAGCCCCTGTGTTTTATTTACTTTAATGTGGGAAAGGTTATGGGCATGCCCTATATGGCAGAGTTAAATTTCCTAGGATGAAAGGGAGATGAGATTTGTGTTTGAAAAACGCAGTTCTTTTTTCTTTTTCTTTTTTTTTTTTCTTGTTTTGTTTTGTTTGGGGGGGGGTTGTTTGTTTTTTTGTTGTTTGTTGTTGTTGTATTTGAGACAGGGTTTTTCTGTGTAGCCCTGGCTGTCCTGGAACTCCCTTTGTAGACCAGGCTGGCCTTGAACTCACAGATCTGCCTGCCTCTGCCTCCTTAGTGGTGGGATTAAAGGTGTGCGCCACCGCCACTGCCACCGGCAGTTCTTTAAAGGCCTTGTCTTGCTGTTTTCATGGTGAGCTCACACATCTCTGACTTCAGTCTGGTCCTTGTTCTAGGTGTGCTGGAGGAAGCAGAGTTTTACAATATTGCATCTCTCGTGCGGCTGGTTAAGGAAAGGATACGAGACAATGAGAACAGAACTTCACAAGTAAGGTGTCTGGAACTGCTAAGGGCAAACCTCTCCAGTGGTCTTTCTCTATCTCTGTGATGTGAAAAGGGTGCCTTTCTCCTCAGAGCTGGAGGGCCAGAATGGCTCAGAGTGAGGATGCTGAGGAGAAATAACAGAACACAGAACAGCCCCACCCCTTAGGATAGAGTGTTACTGTTCACCATGTGCTGGTGGGGAACCCCAAGCCACTCTAGATCTAGCGCCTGTTCTCCAGGTTGTAGCCAGCCTGGTCTTGCACTTTCCTGCCTCAGCTTTCCTAGTGCTGGAATTCCCAGCCCAGCAAAGCTTGTCTTTGCTGATGGAGCATCTGCCTCCCACAGTATGAAAGCCCATAGTCTCACTTGCTCCTCTTATGTACTAGGACCATCTTTAAGCTCTGATCACCTCACATCAGATTCTGCAAGCCACTTGAAAAACATGTGTGAATCGTGCTACTGAGAAGATGATATCCAGTCTCTTCTTATCACAATATCTGGATTTTTATATTGGCTCAGTAACTGGGATAACAGAAATGCCTCCTGTTGGGGGAGGGCAGATGGTAGGGCAGACGTAGCCTGCTTCCCATGTCATTCATCACGTGGGTGAGCAGCTTCTGTAGTGTGTGAAGCCCTTGCGATTCTGTAACAGGAGAAGGTCCTTGTGGAGTCTAGCCGAAGAAAATAGACTCTCCCTTTCCTGTGTGTGTGTGTGTGTAAGAAACGGCAGCTCCAGATTTGCAGGACCAGGCAGGTTGTGCACCTGTCTGAATGGCATGCTTCTTTCTTACACCACCTTATTCCAGCAGTGGCTCTTTTTTCCTTACTCTGCCTTGGCTGTCACTACTAAAGAAAAGGCCACCAGGGTTGCTGAGCCACTTTTCCCAGGCGTTTGCAGAGATAGACTTCTGGCCTGTGCTTAGAAGACTTCTTGTTGATGTTTACTGGTAGATTTATACTTGGTAGACATCAGACTGTGTTCTCTAGTCTCTGCCATCCTACATTTCCATGGCATCTTTTGCTTTGTAGATATTTAATAAATAGATGTTTCAGAAGTCTAGCTTTATTCCCAGTTTCCCACATTCTAAAATAAACTTGATTGCTTAGTAGAAATTTTGATGGTACCCTGAATTGCATAATCTGAAACCATCCAAATCATGTTCTGCATTCTTTGCCATTAGTTGATTCCTTGAGAGCATCCCAAGATTTCTTTTTGATGGCAGCAATTAACTTAATTAGTCCTCCAGATTCTGACGGCTTGAGGACTCATACCCTGTTGGTAGCCTTTTTGTTCCAGGAATGTCAAGACCTTTTGATGTTGACTGATCTTTCTTCTGTCCTTTTTATGCAGTGACTCTGAGAGATGGGTTGATAGTCAGAGACTCCGTCTTCCCATGTCCTCAGATGTCCAGATGTACCTTGAATGTGCGCACTGTCCCTTGTGCGTGGCAGGCATTCAGACGGAGCTAAGATGGGGGGCCCTAAGCTCCCTTTTGCTGTGGCCTCTTGTCTCTTTTAGTGGCTGACACGTTCTAAGTACTTTTCTGTTCCGTGTGTGTGTGTGTGTGTGTGTGTGTGTGTGTGTGTGTGTGATTAGTCTTGGTTCTTTTTGGAGCATTGGTGGGTGACTCTGGAAGAGAAAAAAGGGGGTTAATGGCAGCTTAGATAGGAGGGACTTTGGCTACTCTGGCCAATCTCACAGATCTTTTGGGATGCTCTGAATTTTGTAATATAAACCTGATTGTTTTTAAAATGTGTGAGTAAACATATGGAGAGAACCAAAGGGAATTGTCAGGGGATTTGTCTGTATTTTCAAAAAATGTTCCCTCTTAGAACTGTATAGTGGTTGTACTTTAGTTTATTGTCATTGTGTCTTTGTTTTGTTTTGGTTTTGGTTTTCAAGACAGGGTTTCTCTGTGTAGCTCTGGCTGTGCTGGAACTCACTCTGTAGACCAGGCTGGCCTCAAACTCAGAGATCCCCCCCCTCTGCCTCCCGAGTGCTGGGATTAAAGGCGTGCGCCAGCACCAGCACCAGCGCCAGCACCAGCACCAGCACCGCCAGCCTTATTGTTTTATCTTTTAAGGTGCCTGGCATGGATCCCAGGAGCTCACAAATAATAGACGGTGACTGCTGCTGAGCCACATCCCCAGCCCCAAAAGCCCCTTTTTTGTTCCTCGGTGTGTTGACACACAGTCTCTTTGTGCAGTCCCAGCTGGCCTGGGCTCAGTCCTCCTGCTTTAACCTTCTGAGTGCTAGGATTACAAATGTGTCCATGCCCACCACAGCTACTCAGGGAATCCTAGGGGTTGGGAAGCTCGCCAGGAGTGTAGGCAACAAATAAATGTTGTTTTGTTTTCTGTAACCCACACCTCTGTAACAGAAATGCACTGTTAAACACCGACCGACAGCTTCCAGGTCAAGTCAGCAAGGGGGAAGCTAATGAGTATTTGTACAATATGTGTTTTCTTCTTGATACGATAATAGGTTAATATGCAATTCCCCATTACCAGGTGGCAGACCATAATCCCAGCACATGGGAAACTGAGCCAGGGGTAAAATCAGGACTTTGAGAACAGGTTGGGATAAATAGTGAATTCCAGGACATCTAGGATAAACTTGCAAAGCGTGGTGGTACATGCCATTATCCCAGCACTGGGGAGGCAAAGGAAGATGGATCTGAGTTCAGAACCAGTCTGCTATCCATAATGAACTCCAGGACAGCCAGGACTAAATAGTGAGACCCTTTCTCCAAAAGGAAAGAGGGTGAGGCTGTGATGCCTAAGCGTGCATGCTGGTCTGGCAGAGGGCTGGCGTTCAGTTCCCAGCGCCTGTGTTGGGTGACTCACAACCACCTGTAACTTCAGCTCCAAGGGATTCCACATCTTCCTTTGGCTTCCATGGGCATCGAGAAACAAATGGTATACACGTTCATACACATAAATAATTTTTTTATTTCAAAAAGGTCATTCCATAATCATTTATATCCAGTCTAGACCATCACATATAAACCACTTAGCCAATATCACAGATCTTTGGGATGGTATATATCTTAACATCCAAATCACATATAAACCACTTAAAAACAACATGACTCCTGCTCACAGTGACTGGGGAGTGGTCGCTCTAAGTGTGTCGGCACAGCTGCTCACACCAACTGTCCTCTGGAATTCAGGGTCATTGTCCACATCGATTCGTGCCCTTGGGCTTGCTTTCTGTTCTTAGAGCTGATGGGTTCTCATTGAACCCACAGTGCTGTTTGGAGAGAGAGGTACTGGGTGGTCCCAGAACCCCCCAGGCAGCTGCGGGTGGAGGGGTCCTGGTGGGCCCCCGTGTTGCTATCCTCGTCTGCCTCTTGTTGCAGGGCCCCGTCAAGCACGTGTACAGGGTCCTGCAGTGTCAAGAGGAAGAGCTCACTCAGATGGTCTCCACCATGTCTGACGGCTGGAAATTCGAACAGGTATATTTCTCAAAGAGCAGCGACCCAGCACCTCCTCCCAGGGAGCCACAACCAGCCAGTCAGTCGCCCTGGGAGTGGGGTGGGTGAGGCCGGTGCAACCCCATTTCAGAATTAGGAAAGAGCTCCTTGGTGTGCATTACCTGCTCAGCGGCATGTGATGTTGTGAAGGGTTGGGAGGAGGACCACATTTCTTGGTTTCACATCCAGTTTGAACTTGACAGTGCCCGGGGTCATGGAGCTTATAGACCTGAAGCACCTCCCTTTGCTTTTTGTTACCTCTAACATTCCTTCAGAAGCGCTCTGCTGACATCATTCTGTGAGCCCTGAAGAAGGCTGGCTTCAACAGGAACTTAGCGTTCTGGATGGATGGGTCTCAGGGGTGCTAGAAGGGACCAGACACAGACGTGTGTCACAGTCATTTCCCAACATTCTCTCCCGTCATGTCTTTGTGCTTAGAATTGAGGTTAGGAAAACAAAGCCCCCGAGGATCTGGATTTTACCGTTTTCTTCCAGTAGATGGCAGCCTAGTTCATTTTCTGTTGCCTGGGCTCTCCAGGAAGCTGAGCTTGCACCAGGGGTGAACATTGGTGTGGAGATGACTGTCTATGTGGAGTCTCCGGCCAGCTGCGCTGTCACCAGAGGCTCACTTACAGAGCACACGCTACGGCTTGCGTGAGCACTGCTAGTTATAGCTAGAGGCAGAGATGCCTCGCTCTGCGCTGCAGAACCAGCCCGTCACATGGGCCCCAGTGCCCAGTCAGCTGTGGGTGGCCAGACACTGCAGGGCTTATTATCGTCACAACTCTTTCCTGATAGGTAATCTTAAGCAGAGGTTATTTAAAACAATATGTGAATATTCTTTGTGAAGGTAATGGTTAATTATAAATGTTACTTATTAGTGTTATCACGACCCTGGCACTTGAACCCATGGCCTCACACAGTCTAGGCGAGTGCCCTCCCAGTGAGCTGCACTCTAGTCCTCACATGGAATCTTCTAATGCCTTGAAGGAGGGTGAGGTCTGTTCTTATTGCCTCCAAGGTGTGGATGAGGAAGTTGGACATGGGGGCTCCCAGTTCTGCAGCAGCAGTGCCCCAACTTCAGGCTGTGCTTGTGAGGCCACACTCGCTCTTTGCCAAGCATCTCTATGTGCAGATTTCCAATTTAGAGTTAAATACTGAATTTGTTTCTCCCAAAGGGTTAAAGTACCGTGGCATGCAGCTTTTGATGCCTGCAGAGTGGTTCGCTTGGTACTTCCAGGTCTTTCTGGGTGCTGGGTTCTGGTCTCTGGTATGGAGAAAGAGCCAGTGGGAGCAGGCAGGGCTGAAGGGAGTGCCTGCAGAAATACTCATCTTACCTCATGTTGATACGGGAGTGACCATGTTGATGCTTCTGATGCCTTTGGTGTAGTGTCAGGTGCTTGGGTGAGGGGACAGGATGGAACTCTGTGGTGATAGCTAGATCTGGATCCACTTGTTCCCAGGGACCTTGGCTGTCCCCAAGAACTGTTATCCTTTGAGGCATAAAACTACACAGTCCAGTTGGTGTGACTTGTGTGGTACTGGGGTGCTTTTTGGTTTGATTGGTTGTTTTGTTTTGTTTTGTTTTTTGAGACAGGGTCTCACTAAATAACCCTGGCTTCCCTGAAACTATGTAGATCAGGCTAGCCTCAAACTCAGAGAGATCTGCTTAGCTCTGCATCCTGAGTGCTGGGTAGGTGTATTCCACCATGCCTGGCCCAGGACTTGAGTGTTTTAAGCCCCTGTGTATACGGGTGTACAGTTACCACCCTCCTGTTTTGCCAGCTGATCAGCATTGGCTCCTCCTATAACTATGGAAATGAAGACCAGGCAGAATTCCTCTGTGTTGTCTCCAGAGAACTAAATAATTCTACCAACGGCATCGTCATAGAGCCAAGCGAAAAGGCCAAGGTAAGACATGGCTTCCCCAGGCTGTCCTCTGCCTCCTTTGTGCCCAGCCTCTCTCCAGCTTTGCCCCGGCTGCCACTGGGTTCCTTTCCCTCCTTCCCCACTGCAAGTTTCTCTCATGCTCTCTTGGATGCTGGATTTAAACCAGGCTTTGTAGGGCCTTGGGAGATGGCAAGCAGAGTCAAATTGGTGAGCTCCGGCTTCAGTGCAAGACCTTGTCTCCAAAAAGAAAACAAAGTGAGGTGGAGAGTGATAAAGGAACATGCCCAGCTTGGACCTTGACTGCCGCACAAACATGCACACCCACCAACACACACACACACACACACACACACACACACACACACACACACATACACGCTTATACCACACACACGTATAAAAGCAGTCAGTGTCATAGGAGCTGTGCCTAGATGAGGGGAGTTTTTGCATCCTGTCAGGATGCTGAAGAAGCGGAGTTTTGCACTGAGGGCACTTCTCGGTGTTGCTGGATACAGTCAGGCAGTGTCTGCCTGGCTCCTCGACAGCCCATGATTTCCTTCTCCTCCCCCACTGTGCCCTACAAACGCACACTTCACACTTCTGAAGAGCCTGAGTGTGTGGTGACTTTAACTGCTTTCTTTAACTTAGAAAACTTTGATCCACCAGCACAGAACCTTCTCCTCCACAGCAACCTCACTGTGCTTGGCAAGAGAACTCTTTGCACTCAGGCACCCAATGAGGTTGAGGCTCCGAGCCTGCCTGCCTTGCTACATGGGCTGACAACAGATTGTGAGCTGCCCACAGGGCCAGAGGAAGCAGCTGCAGGTTTTAAAAATCTTTTTAAAATCGTTATTATGATATCTAGTCTACTTCACTGTCTTCAGCTGTATCCTGTGCCTCAGTGCCCACACCCCGAGCTGGTGCTGGAGACCCAGCCTTTCCCGGGGTGAGCACATGCTTTACTCTCTCGTTCCCTCAGCAGTTGCTCAGCTGACTGTCTTCCACCATCTTCCACTCTTAGATTCTTCAGGAGAGAGGCTCGCGGATGTAAACGGAGGATCTGAAGTTCCAGAACCCTGAAGGCAAGAGAGCGATCGACTGAGCAGCTGTGAAGGGAATCCTGCACCTGTACAGTAACTGAGCTACTGCAGAGCCAAGCTGCAAGGCCTGGTCCCGGAGAAGTGGTGTCCGCTGAGACCAGAGGAGCCCCACCCGCCTCGGACGGAGACGACAGTCCGCCTCTGGCTGCACGGCCCCTTTTCAGAATCCTACTTTTGTTTTCTAGCCAGTGTTATGACAGACCTTCACAACAGCATCTAGGATGGGTCCCTGGCTGGAGCCTTGTGGGGAGCTGGGGGGAAAGGAGGAAGGCCTAGCTCTCTGAAAACAGTCCAAGGAAGCTAGAACAGAGGAAGGAGGTTTGTCCTGAGCTGTGCCCTGATCTCAGCCTGCGTGCGCCGTAATGGATGCTGGCAGCTGCCGTGACCATTCTTCCCTGACTGAGGCATTCTTTGAAGTTGCTGGGATGCAGGGGATTCCAGCCTTAGCGTGCTGAGACAAGGTTTGGGGTACAGAATGGAGTTGCCGCAATCCTATGAACAGAGCCCCAGAGGCAGGAGGATGAGGTGTCCTGTGCTGTGCTTGGAGGGACTGGTTGCTGTTCCTGGTTCTGAGCACTGGCCTGTCCCTGCGAGTAGCTTCACCTGGTGTCTGTCCCCAGTGGGGCCCCGAGTGGCCCAGCCTCAGGCAGGAGCTTAGAGGCTGCAGCATCCTGAGCAGCGCTGGGCAGATGATGGCCTAAGTGGTTGCTGTAACCGCATCTGCATTCTTACCTGGTTGGCCCTGTCTTCCTCCCCCAGCTTCTTGAACTGGACCAAAGAAAAAGGACTTTGTGGACCCTCTGTATGGCTTGGGGTGAGGAAGGCTGTTTCTGTGGAAGCTGCCAAATGTGTCATGTTGTCATAGCTAAAAGTGGTGGTGTTTTTGTGATTGTCTATTGAACATGCACTGACTGATTGGAGATACTTGTGTCTCTCCTTGATTTCCAGCTGTGGCAAAGCAGCCCTGCAGAATAATCCCCAGCTGTGTGTGTGTGTGTGTTCACATGCATGGTGGCAGTCTGTGAACTCCCTGCATTTTTGATACCACCCCCCCACCCCCACAACACACCTTCACCTGGGCATGCAATGTTGGCAGGCAAGGATTCAGTGCTTGTGTGATGGAGTGCTACAAATCCTCTTGAAGCTGTCGGCCTAGAGCTGACGTGGTCCTGCTTCTCTGAACTTTGGAATCTAAGCATTCATGGAAGATGGGACCAGGGTCTCCTTTGTTTTTCCTAGACAATTAAACCGTGACATGTGGTAACAAAACAGGGAATGCAGGCAATGGTAGCGCACACCTTTAATCCCTGCACTGGGAGGCAGAGCCAGGCGGATCTCTGTGAGTTCGAAGCCAGCCTGGTCTACAGAGTGAGTTCCAGGATAGGCACCAAAACTACACAGAGAGGAAACAAAAAGGAAAAAAAAAAAGGCCATAAAAAGTCGGGCGGTGGTGACACACGCCTTTAATCCCAGCGCTCAAGAGGCAGAGGCAGGAGGATCTTTGTGAGTTCAAGGCCAGCCTGGTCTACATAGCAAGACCCAGGAAAGGCGCAAAGCTTCACAGAGAAACCATGTCTTAGAAAAAAAAACCCAAAAAAAAACAGGGAATGCTCCCTCAGATTGACCCAGGCCCAGCACCCATGGGTGCTTTCAACACCAAGATTCTCTGCTTTCATTGGGTGTGGTGGCACACACCTTTCGTCAGAGCATCTGGGAGGCAGGGGCAGGTGGATCTCTGTAAGTTCAAAGACAGCCAGCCTGGTCTACAGAGTGAGTTCCAGGACAGCCAGGGCTCCATAGTGAGACCCTGTCTCAAAAAAAAAATCTCTATATCCTGTAGCACAGCTACTTACCAAGAGCTGGAGAGTAGAGACTTCTGGAACAGCAGCGTTCTGTGCCAGCTGTCTCATGTGACTGACCGCCCAGAGGGCCTCGCTGTTCCCTAGGAGGCCCTTCCCTTCACCCCTGCAGCATAGCATCGAGGTGCACCTCTCCAAGGCCCCTGCGTGTCGACTGGTGTTGGCACCCCAGCCCAGCTGGCCTGCCACTGTTGGACAGCTGTGTCATGTTAGATGCCCTGCCTGCCTTCAGGAGAAGTGGCCTCCCTTCCAGAGGGCCCCAGGCATCCACTGTTGTCTCTTTCAAAAAAGAGAGAGAGAGAGAGAGAGATGTGTGTATTCAGGGAAAACTAGAGGGTGGGTGATCTGCCCAGAGAGCTAGAACTTAGAAAAGGGTCTTTTGACCAAGTCAGCAAGTGCTGTCAAGTTGGGAGAAGAAGCTCTCCATTTGGAGCCTCTGTTCATTCGCCCTGTGACGCCCCTGTCCTCAGCTCTTCTCAGGCACACCAGGCAGTCTGTTGAGACTGGGACTCTGGACAGGCTTTGGTGCCTCTACCCACCCACCCCCCATTCAGCAAGGAGTACGGAGTATGGGGAGTGTTATCCTCATTGAACATTCCAGAGAGCCCCAGCTAGTCCTGTACAAGAATACCACTTAGCGAGCATCAAGCCTCTGGGGGGTTGGGACAAAGGGACACCACCTTTCAGCATGGGACACCACCTTTCAGGATGGCCTTTGTCCCACGCCTCTAGGACCATGCCAGTCACTGCTGAGAGCTGACCTTTATGACTGTTCATATGCCTGAACAAAGTCTGAAATGTGACTTTCCTGTCAATAAAGATAAGAAACGAGCACTGGGTCTCGGACCCGTGTGCATTTGCTAGCTCGCGGCTGCTGTAGCCATTTCATATCATCTGCTCTCAGAGGACAGGCTTTCTGTACCTGCTCTTCAGAGCTCCTTAGCGCCCCGCCCATCCCGCCTGCTCAAACTGCCGAGGCTCGCTGGGCCTTCCCCTTCCCTTTCCTGACACTGAAATGGAAAGGCCCGAGATTGCTGACAGCAGCGGCCAGAGCTGGAGGAACAGGGAGGAGCTGCTGAAGAGAAAGAAGAGCAGGTGCCCATGTCTACCAGGCAGAGGAAGGGGATGGGCAGGTGGTGAGAACCAAGTGCAGGTGTTGATCACAGGCCTGGGGTGAGGGGAACCTCTAAAGGCCCTGTGCGGGCTGCAGCTGGGAAGAGGCGAGCCACACAGATGAATGAACAGACAGGCCGTGTGTCGCAGGGTCACCCCAGAGGCAGCTGGTTAGTGCAATTAGTGGGAGTGAGGGAGGGCCCG
>NC_051086.1:101260708-101315708 GCF_004664715.2 Peromyscus leucopus
GGGCCATCCCAGCTGGGCCTGTTGACTGTTCTCATCCTCATGGAGGGATGAGGAGGGTCATGAGACCCTTCCCTGAGCTCCAGCTGCTCCCTACCATCTGTTGTGTGTAACTCTGCCTTGGGGGGCACTAGAGTAGGTAGGGGGAGGGAAGAGGGGGGCTCCATCTATGCAGCTCCTGGGAAGTCCTCACCCCTGCTGGGTAAAGCTTTCCAGGGGTAACCTATGGGGGAGGAGCACCCACACCCTGTGGGTAACCCCTCACCTGTGCCCTGTGAGGAAGCCCAATAGACTAACCGGCTGTCCCCTGTCCCACGGTGCACTTTGGTGCCATCGTGCCTCAGTTTGTGAGTGGGACCTTAAGGAAAAGGGTAGGTATTGTTTTAGTCTCCCTCTGGGGAGGGATTTTAGCAACAGATGCCTGGCTGCTAGTTCCCAGAGATCCCTGCTGACTCCGGTGGCCTCCCTCTGACTGCAGACAGGCTCTGCTGACAGGTGTGGGGGGGCAGCCAAAAGGGTCTTGTGTCAGTGTGGGGAAGCAGGCCGTGTCTGAGGAAGAGGGCGATGAGTCCTGAACAGTCCTGAGTAGTGACAGGCACTGTTCTCTCCCTCCTCTGCTGGCTCATCTCCATCTAACTGCCTCTCTCCGCTCTCCCTCCTCCGCCCCTTCTTCTCAGTGGCTCCTGCTGCCTGTGCAGGATGCTGGGATGCAGGCAGGCCATGACATCCTTCCCTTGAGTTTAGGGATGTTGAGGCTAAGAGTGGAGGGTTGGCTTCCCCTCGGCCCACAAAGGGGGCAGGTGAAACTCCATGTGTCTCCTCCACAGTACTGCTCGACCCATGGAGGCCGCTCGGGTAGTCTGGTATCGTCTTCCTGAGAAACAGTTGCCCTTGGGTCCCCTGCTGTTTGTGTTCTCGTACACACAGGCCAGACTTGCAGCTGTCAGCACCTGGTGCAGATGGAGAGTGCCGGAATACGACGGCACCCAGTAACTGCTTAATGCCGCAGCTCCTGCTTGGAAGGCGGGGTGACTCAGGACTGCTCCACACCTCTCTGGCTTCCCAGCAGGGCCAGGCTGTGGTTGCTCAGCCTAGCAGTGGGTTCCTTTCCTTCCCACCTCTTCCTCACTTCCATACTGGACTCTCCTTCTCCTCTCAAATAAGTTACCCTAACCTTCATCTGAGAGCCTGCTTTTGGGGAGCCCAACAGTTGACACCCTTTGCCCAAGTAGCCTGGAAGCATGTGGTTACTGTCTTAATGGGCTCTACTCATCCGTTGAGAACTTAACCCCGGAACTTTGGAGGGGGTTGAATGGGTCACTTGAAAGCCCAGAGCTAAGTGCCTTGTGGCCTGTGTGGCGTCTAGAATGTGCAGAGACACAGAATTACAAAGACAAGTGTTAATCCCAAAGATGGTGTTGTATTTTAAAAACAATAGGAGGAGTCACACCATACAACAGGGCCCACATGGGAGGTTTATTGAGGGGGGGAGAGAAGGGGCAGAGAAGGGGCAGAGATTGGTTCTCTGGAGACGAGATCAAAGGAAGAGAGAGAGAGATTGGAGGTGGGCAAGACCGCCTTTTATATGGAAAGAGAGAATGAGCCCAGGGGGTGCTCTTAGTGGCTACAGCGGAAGTATGTCCTGTCAGGACCCTAAGGGCAGGCCAGTCCAGATGCCTGAACGCTGACAAACAGGAGGAGAAAGACCACAGACCCAAGCCATCACTGCCAAACTAACTAAAGCAAGCTTTTTTATTTGTGTGCACGGGGCTGCCTCCCCCTACAGTGGGGTTCGAGAGGAAGACAAGGTTTTTATAGCTCAGGGGTAAGGGGTTTCCAAATGGGGGATTTGGTGGGCAAAACAGACAGGTTCACAGGAGCAGAACATGTCATAACCTCCTGAAACAAAGACATGGTTTCAAGGTGGGCGTGACAGGGTCGTCATAACAGCAGGCAGTCATAACAGCAGGTGGTCATAACAAGGTAGTCATAGTGGTCAAAATATCATTTTGAAACAAAGGTAGAGTTACAAGATGGTTATTATACTTTTTGAAACAAAGACATGGTTGCAGTTTCCTGGAACAGGCAGCACAGACCTCTTTGTAGTTAAGGTTACAGGCGGGACGTAGCCTGCTCTTTGAGAAACAGATTTAATCATCAACAGGAATGAACCTGGTAGTATAAGATGGCTTTTAAGCCTAAGGTGGAGACAGGCTGGTTCATCACTAGGCAAGGACAGTCTCCCATGGGGCATGCACAGCTGCCTTTGGAAGGATCGGAAAGGAGACGCCGGGGAACCTGGGGAGTTGTGGGGATCTTAGGGTACCTCACTTTTACTTGGCTTATCCTTCATAAGGTCTCCCTGGCAAGGGGTGAGAGCCTCACCTGGAGGATCTTGAGGCTCAGGACAAGAGCACTGTCATTTTCTAGAGAGGTTCCAGGGAGTTGGCTGGGAAGGGGAAAGCCAGGCTTCAGGCCGGGCGTGGGTGGGACAAGGAACAGCGCACTGGACCCCAGAGCACAGGAAGATCCAGGATCAGCATCATACAGGAAATGAGCACAGAGAAGGTCCCAGAACCCCAGGCCCAGAACTTCAATCCGTGGACAATGCTATGCTTACAGAGACCTGACTGGGGAGTCCCGGCTCATGCAAGGCACCAGGGTTCCAGGCCTCCCCTTCTACTGGGGCCTTCCTGGCACTCACAGACCCTAGATCCCCAGAGGCTACACCCAGAGTTTCATCATACAGTCCACAAACCAGAAACCTGAGAGATAGCAGAAGTCCCTCAGGTTACCCAGCGGGGAGGGGGCAGGCGAGCCCAGCAGATTGATCGCTTCCCCAAACAAGGAAAAGGGGTCCCTGCAGGGTGAGTGGGTAGGAGGCACACTTACTGACCCCTCCCGTGAGGTGGGGCTGGGAGTGTGACTGCCCCTGACCATGCCCGCACTCTGTCCACAGTGCCCGGTGGCTCTGACTCCCGCGGCGCCCTCCGCAAGATGAGCGACCTGCTGGAGCTGATGGTGAAGCGCATGGACATGCTGGCCAGGCTGGAGAACGGCAGCGAGCTGCACCACCCTGCCAGCGTCGCACACTTAGCTGCAGACAGGTGAGGAGAGGTGGGGCAGGGCACAGAGCTGGGGGGGTCCCGGGGTCCAGCATCGCCCCCAATGTACCTTGAGAGCTCAGCCCAGGTCCTCTTTCTGGTAA
Source organism: Peromyscus leucopus (assembly GCF_004664715.2). Lineage (NCBI taxonomy): Eukaryota > Metazoa > Chordata > Mammalia > Rodentia > Cricetidae > Peromyscus > Peromyscus leucopus. The sequence goes on from NC_051086.1 coordinate 101,263,914, forward strand.
ACTAGAAAAACTTTAAGATTGCAAAAACCAGATGGCTCGGCATGTAAACACCCTTGCTGCTCATCATGAGGACCTGAGTCCAAATCCCCAGCACGCATGTGAAACCCGGGTATAGCCTTGCTGCTGTGGGAGGTCAGGAAGACCCCCGGGCTCCAGCCTAGCTCCAGGTGGAGTGAGAGGCCCTGTCTCCAGGGAATTAGGTGGAGAGTGACAGAGCAGAGCACAGGCTTCTGGCTCTGTGTGTACATACGGCATACTGGCATGTGTGCCCCCCCCCCCACACATACACACACAGAAAATGAAAAAACACATCCGGAATGCAGGCTTTCCCCCCCAGACTCGACGACCATTAACAATTTCTCACATCTGTAGACGTCTTTTGTCCTCATTAAATGAAATACCACAGGTGAGCACTGAAGAGCCCTACTGCTTCTCCCTAGAGACAAGCAGTTCACACTCAGCGCTAAGTCTTCCCCATTCTATCTTTTACACACACTTATCATACTCATTACAAATGCAGTGTGTGTGTGTGTGTGTGTGTGTGTGTGTGTGTGTGTGTGTGTGTGTGTGTGTTGATGTCTGGCCCAGGATGGCCTTGAACCTACGTGGGGAGTTGTTGGTGGGCAGCATACTTCTTTGGATTGGTGTGGGGTTCCCTGCCATTGGGTTTGCCTGTTCTAGATTGGTGGTCATGGGCCACCCCCAGAGTGGCCTGGCCAGTTGAGCAAATGCCCTGAGCACCAAGATGGATGCCATCAGCCACATGATAAGGTGACATTTAACTATCCAATACTGATATCTGGTGTCCTCATGGAGTCGCCTCTAGCGCCATCACACATCGACCCAACAAGCACTGTACAGGGTGTATTAATCTCTGCAGAGGGGGAAACTGAGGCACAGATGTTCAGAAGCAGCCAAAGTTGTACAACTAGGAGGCACTGGGCCTGGCTTCACGCTCACCTTCAGCACCACGATGCCCCTGTCTGCCTTTCATTCCTTATGCGGTCGGCCTTGTGTGGCTCCTGTTTGCCTTGTTGGGGGCACTGGGATTGAGCATTTTATCGTGGATTGTGTGCGTGTGCACGAATGCATGCCATGGCACACCTGTGGACGTCAGAGGACAACTCTTGAGAGTCAGTTCTCTCCTTCCGCCAACTCTGGTGGTCATCAGGCTTGGCAGCAAGTGGCTTTACCCACTGGGCCACCTTCCCCCTTTTGTGGGACTTTTCATATTTGTGAATTTACAAATCAGGAAGGAAAACCCTCTGTTAGTTTTGTGCTCTGTTTTGAGAGTTTTCTTTTCTCTTTCTTTCTTTCTTTCTTTCTTTCTTTCTTTCTTTCTTTCTTTCTTTCTTTCTTTCTTTCTTTCTTTCTTTCTTCCTTTCTTTCTTTCTTTCTTTTTAGACATGGTCTCACGTAGCCCAGGCAAACTTAAAACTCACTATGTAAGTAAGGATGACCCTGAACTTCTACAATCCATCTGCCTCTACCTCCTAGGGATTACAGACATGCACCACCACACCTGGTTTATCTGGTGCTGGGGGTGGAACCCAGGGCTTTGTGCATATACCTGCTGAGCCATGCCCCCCCCTTCAGAAAATGTTTATACCGACGTTACAGTGCTGGGGTCAGGGCTTCAGGCAGGCATCCTGTGCGGTGCCTGGACAGAGCTGACCCCAGGGGAAGCTCTTCCCTCTTCCCCCACTGCAGAGAGCTCTGCCTCCCTGGTACTGGTTCTCTACTCAGAGCCGATGCCACTTAGCATTGAGCATCAAACAGAATAGAGGAGAGAGCTGGGTCTCGGGACCACCAAGAGTCAAATGAAGAGCTTCGTAAAGGCCCGTGTGGGGAGCACGCGGGATCACGTGAGACACTGGCAGAGGCTCCAGAGGGTTGGCGGGTGGCGGGTGGGTAGGTAAGAGGGGTGCTGTTCACACAGGTGCTGAGGGAGGCAGCCACGTGGAGCCAGGAGGAGCCAGTGGAGGTAGTGAGAGCAGGAAGTGCAAAGGCCCTGGGGCTGGTGTGTTGAACAAGCGAGCGTGTGGAGGCTGATATGGAGAGACGTGTGAGTGAGCGGGAGGTCATGTGGGGCTGTGCCAGCCATAGGACGCGGTTCTGAGAGGCATGGGTAGCAGTTCGTTTATGGATTTTGCTTGTGTGTGTGAGATGTGCATGCATGTGTGTGTGTTTGCACGTGTATGGGTGCACACGTGTGTGTACAGGTGCATGAGTGTGTGAGCGCACGTGGAGGCCCGAGTGTGCCTCTTTTTATCTGCTTTATTACCAGTTTTCCTAGTCTACCTAGCCAACTTGCCTCGGGGACCCTTTCTGCCTCCCGTGGGCTGGGATTACAGGTGGTTGCCACACCTGCATGTGTGTGTACAGGTGCCATGGCGTGCATGTCCAGGTCAAAGGACAACTTGAGGGAGTCAGTCCCTTCCTCCCACCAGGTCCGACTCAGGATCTCAGCCTGTCAGGACTGGGGGAGGAGCCTTTGCCTGCTGGGCCATCTCTCCAGCCTGGGTTTTCAAATTTCAGTTTAATCTTGTGTGTGTGTGTGTGTGTGTGTGTGTGTGTGTGTGTGTGTGTGTGTGTGTGTGTTCTGAGATGCAGGGTTGGATGGATTTATTTAAAAATATATCTCTGACTACTGTGTAAAAAATGGATTATTCACTGGCAAGAGCAGAAGCAGAGAGGCTGCTGGGAAAGAGAAGGCGAGGCAGCTAAGGTGTCCCGCTTCCTTGGGTCAACATGAGACTGTTTTCTGTGTGAAGTGCCATCACCCTTTACATCCCCGCAGGCCTAGTGCTTGTCCTTGCCTGTGGCCCAGCTCCACCTTCCGTCCAGGCCCAAGAACAACCTGAGGCCACCGGCGCTTTTCAGGGGACGGAGCCCCGCATGGCCCTGCTCAATGAACTGCACTGTCAAGTGTCCAGGGACCCGGCTTGGTGGAAGACTGCACGTTCACTGACTCTGGCTTCTCCCAGGGTGCCCCTCCCTCCACTCCTTGCCCTTCATCTGCTCCCAGAGAAGGAGGAGCCCTGCCGGTGGGGGAGCCACCTCTGAGCTCTATCTCGGGGAAATAGCAGCCATCCATCATGACCAGCGGAGCCGTTCAAACTCCACAGGCAGAGCTATAAATTGCAGGGACACTGTGGCTTTGGGACACAGGGAGAGAGGCGGGAGTGTGCCAGGGCTCACGGGGGTCTGTGCGCTCACACACACCAGCCCCATCCCACCCCAGCCACCTTGGGGTTAACCATGATTAACCAGCCAGAGCCGCAGGGTGCCGCGGAAGGCCTCCCACCTCTGCTTGCCACCTGCCCCTGGATCCCCACTTCAGAAGGATCTGGGGCTTGTCCTCCTCTTGTCCTTCTGGAAGCTTCTGAGCTGCCTTGCTTTCCACTGTGGCGGGTGTGTCCTTGGGGAAAGCAAATTTGCTATTTTAGCCTAGGAAAACATAATTAGGAAGGCAGCTTTGAGGCAAACACCACTGTATTATGCATCCTACAGCCAAATAGCTATGATCTTTGAATTTCCCATCAGGCTTCTTTGCGGCGGTGACAGCTCTGTAGTTGGCGGCTGGCCGCATTCAAGTACATCTGTCTGTTGACTGTTCCTGGGTCTGCAGAGTCTGGGTGGGGGACACCAGAGGCAGTGAGGGACTGGCCGGGGAATAATTACAGACAGATCATCTCAGCGGCCACACCCCCTCTGCCAGGCCTGGCCCGCGGGCTGTGGGGTGCAGCACCTGAGCCCGAAACAGCTGCTCACCTGAGAAGACCCCTTGGGAAGGGGCTAAGTGCTTGGCACTTGGAAAGGACGGTTTTAAGTAAGGGTTATAGGTTTGTGCCACCATGCCCAGCCCTAGAAGCGGGGATCTGAGTCCTAAGTGAGAAAGCAGGTTCTGGGTGTATAAATAGAACCGTGTGGAGAATCCGTGTGGAGAATTCAGCGTAAAGTGTAGGAAGAAGATACATCAACATTTTTTTTTTTTCAGTTTTTTTTTTAGTTTTTTGAGACAAGGTTTCCCTGTGAATTTCTGGCTGGTCTCATACTCAGAGATCTGCCTGTCTCTGCCTCCTGACTGAACGCTGGGATTAAAGGCGTGTGCTACCACCACCATCTGGCTTACACCAGCATTCTTGTTTGGGGGAAATGAAGCTTTTTTTTTTTCAGCTCTGTGTGGGTGTCTCTGTGGGGTTGTGGTTCAGAGACTGCAGCCGCAGGGAGATCCGCCTCCTGGGATCTGTGGGTGAGTGCAAGGTGGGGCACGCTTCTCTCTTGGGATGACATCAATCTCAACTTTACAAGACAGGCCCATTTTTCTCAAGTCCTGGGCTGGGCGCAGCTCTGAGTTTGACACAAGGCTGGCTGACAGGAAGACATTTTGGTAAATTACCCAAAGCTGGTCTCCCTTAGGGCCGGAGAGGCCAGGCTGTCAGGGAGGGACTATGGGAGAGTGGCGATGTCAGTGGCCAGCTAGACCACCTGAGGGACAGGCCTCAGTGGGTCAGGGTGAGGAGAGGCAAGTTCAAAATAATCTGCAAGGAGCCCAAGTCAGGGGAGGGCCTGGGTGAGAGCAGGCACAATAACCAAGGCCCTGGGGCCAGTGGGCAGCAGAGGAGGGGGGTTGGGCCAGGAGACCCAGCTGGCCTTGGTCCTCCTTGCTGTGTCTTCTAGGCTGTGTTCAGGCAGTGCCTCAGGCCTCTCAGGAAGTCTGCAGAGCAGAATGGACCTGATGGTGGCCAATGAGAGACAGACAGACAGACAGACAGACAGACACACACACACACACACACTGGCCCTCAGCTTGCTGTCTCCCTTTTATTGAGTGAGGACCGCAGCCCATGCGATGGTGCCCCCTACATTAGGGTGGGTCTTCCACCTCAGTCAACCCTATCTCAAGCTCCCTCGGTGACACGCCCAGAAGTTTGTCTCCTAGGCGACTCTAGAGCTCATTTTAGGCATCGGTGTGAACTGTCCTTTCTCTTCCCACTGAGAAAGGGGCACGTCACTCTCATAGCATCTGTTTGCCACCTCCAGACCCCTCTTGTCAGGGGATGAGGCTGGGGTGAGTGGACACAGAGGAGGACAGGAGGAAAGGCCACACTACACAGGTGTCCCACATCCTGTAGAGCATGTGAGATGCGGGAGGCACAGAGCACGTTTCCCATGGGGTGTGTTTGTATGTGTGTATGTTGCTGTATAGTTTTGCAGGCCCCGGGGTCTGTGGTTTCTGTGTTTTAGAAGCACTTTGTTTCATAATACAATCATTTCCCGTGAGCTTGCTGGCCAGCTGCAGGGGAATCAATGCTTCTGTTAATTGAATGTAACCCTCGTAAATCACAGAGGAACTCAGAATTAAACCTCCTTCTCCTGGCAGCTTAAAGTGCCACTTCTGGGGCGAGGGGATTGGCCTGGAATTGGTGGTGAGCTCGAGGGGCTGAACCTTTGGGGGCCTTGTTGGGGACAGGCCTGGAAGGCGTTGAGGACTAGAGTAGTGGTCTGGTAGGAAGTAGATGTCAGAATTTCCTGCTGTCATGCCCTTGGGTCTGGAGTTGTACAGAATAGTATGCTCTGGGCTGGGGTGTTCCTCAGAGCACCTAGAGGTGACAGGTCTGTGATTTTGCCTACCTGTTGGGGTGCCCTAGAACAGAGTTTTGGTGATCAGGGAGGCTGGTGTCTGAGGCCTAGCTCAGCTTTCTCTGCTTCCTGAATGAGGACTGTTTGGTGTGGGGACCAGCATGTAGGAGCTGAGGAAGGGGTGGCAGGCTTAAATCTCCACGACATTTGGCAGATATAGAGGGCCGCAGCCAGTGCAGGTCCAGGGAGCCATCCTCCTGACTCCCCGTCCCTAGCCTGCTCTGTAAATCCAACATATAGGAAAGTCCCTATATCAGCTATGGGCCATTCCCTAGGGGGTCCTGTCATAGGATTTTGGGCTCTGAGCAGCCTCTTGAGGTCACGGTGCCCACGAGGGGACTCTGTATGGGAATTTATCAGTATGGGAATCTGTGGTCCCCTCTCTCCATCCCCACTCAGAGCTGTTGTCTCAGGTCACACCACCAGGCACTGTCACTAGAAGAAAGGTCTGGGGGTGTCTGACCTTTTCCAGGCAGGACCACTTGCAAGGTGGCCCTGGGTCCCAGTAGCATGTGGCAGACACAGAAGATTTTAAAACTAATAAAAGTGAGGGGTAGTGATTAAGTGGCTGTGGGCAAGGTCGCCCCTCTCGTAACTCCAGTGAACGTCCATCTTCACCCAACAATGAAGATGCCCAGGCTACAGATGAGGAGCTGGGCTCAGACAGAGCGAGGGCTGCTCCTGATCACGGAGTGAGGGCTGCTCCTGATCGCAGAGCGAGGGCTGCTCCTGATCACGGAGTGAGGGCTGCTCCTGACCGCAGAGCTGAAGGGCAGAACCAGGCCTGCTTTGCCTGCACAGGAGAGCCGGAGGAGCTAACGGCCACAGTTGTTGGGGGTGGATGTGAAGAAGGGCCGTGATTCTAGGCCAGACTGAATGGGTCCTAAGAAAGGCACCTGGGCAGTGGAACCCCACCAGGGTGACTTTGGGGGTCTCCGGCCCTCCCTGGCCCTGCCCATGCTGCTCCGCTGGAATCCACCTGTCCAGGTTGGCAAGGGTTCACACTGCTCTCTTTCCATCTAAACACCAAAAGAGGGAACGAGAAGTGGCATGGTTGTTGCCAAGGAGACTCTTTAGAACAGTTGTGGCTTTTGCCACCTGCACTGGGGGTGGTCGTACCTCAAGAGCTTCAGTCTGTAGCAGTCTGATCAGATCATTTCTTCAGCCCTGGCCTTGCTGAGTGTGGGCCCTCCTGGGTGACATGGCACATTCCAGCCTGTCACAAATCTTCTTTGTGGCACCTCCTTCTTGGGGGGGATGAGAAGTCTCTTTCTCTCTCTCTTTCTCATTTACTCCAGGCCTTCAGCTGTCTATGTAGCTGAGGGTGACTTTGAACTTCTGATCTCCTGCCTCCACCTCCCAAGCGTTAGAGTTACAGGCCTGTCCCTGTGCCCAGTTTATGTGGTACTGGGGGTCAAACCCCAGGCCTGTGTAAACGAGGCGAACACTCTACTGACTGCGCCTCAGCCCCCTTTTTCTTTCCCACCTGGGTGGTTCCCATCACAGCTCTAGTCTCTGTGGCCTGAGACTCTGCTTTTACTGCTATTGTGGAAAAGTGTCTCAGCGTGAGAAGGCTGATTGTGTATTATTTGAAAATAGAAAGTGCTGTGCGAATGTTAAGTCCAGTTTAATAATAGTGACGCCAAGTGATTTTGTTTTGAATGACTTGAACTTGTTAAGTCCAACAGATGCCACAGCACTATTTAAAGCCCATGCTGGCGATATGTTTTATGCAAAAACGGCTTGTTGTAGGAGAATTGCTGAATCCTCCAAAAAGTTCAGTGTTTCTCAGCTGAGCCTTCCTCTTAGGGGTAGGGTGTCTGCTTCAGCCGGGAGAAAGAGCATGCCAACAGGGCTGGGGAGGTAGCACAGAGGTGAGCGCTTGCCTAGCATGTGCAGAGCCACAGGTTCAGTCCTTAGTAAGCACCCACCCTGTATACCGAGGTGTCGCCATCTGCCTCAGCTTGAATCCTCGCTGTGACTCTGCTTCTGGGAGAGGTTCTGTAACACCCCCACCCCCACCCCCCGAGGTCACACTGCTGCAGTGGAAAGTCAGGCTCGCTGTCTAGACTGTGCCTCTCAGCCTCACTGTTCCCAAAATCTAAATAATGTGTCCCGTCACCGGCTAAACTGGAAGGTCAGCTGGTCCCTCTGTCCCCCAAAGAGCACCACAGTGTAGGATGATGCTTGAGTTCAGTCAGGGAAATCAGCTGGAGAAGAACTTCCTACCCAATGGAACCCGACACGCCGAAGTTCTTTGTTCTTTGTTCATCAGGTAACTGGATGAGGTGACTGCAAGCCATATGGCAGAAGATAACTGACATCTCATTTATTTTCTCCCAGTTCTGGGGGCTGACGTCTGAGGCTGGGTGCCCTCCCTGGGCTCTGGGTAGGTCCTAGCTTAAGCCTGCATCACTTTAGAAGCCACCTGTCCCTCGGCCTTTGCTGGGAGACACTCAGAAACACTCATTTAACCCAGATTAGCACCCACAGACCAAATAAGTCCGTCCAAGTCCAGCGTGGGGCTGTGTATAGGAGGAACAGGGGTGTCTCCGGCAGCTGCATCATTGAAAAGGCCGTGTCAGCATGAGTGACAGCTCACTAAACTATATCCCTGGAGTCCCCACCCCAGTCAACTTTCCCCTCCTCTCCCCTCCTCACCCCCAAGACCATGGTCAGGAGCAATGGCTAGAGGCTCAGGTGAGGGTCTGATGACGTTGCTCTCACAAGGAAATGCTAAAAGGATGGCTGTGTGAGGGTCTTGCTGGCCACAAGGGCTCTTATTTCAGGATGACATCATTCCACTGTACCTCGGCTGTCCTCACGTGCTTCTCCCCACCTCCCTAGGTTGTCACAGGGCCTCCTGACAAGGACCCCAGTTACTGGATTCAGTGTTACCCCTAATCAGCATGACCTCATCTTCCCAATCGCAAAGACCCTATTCCCAAGTGGGGCACATTCCAAGGTTGTAGGAGGATGTGAGTTTGGGGAGATGCTACTCAGTCTTCAGTGAGGGGTCCCTGGGCACACACCCATGCTGGCAGGGTTGGGCTCTGTATATGAAAGCCATCTTGCCATGAGGACTCAGGACTCTGCTGGGGATCCCAAGCAGGCCCTGTAGCATGGGAAATGATGGGGTTCTATGGGGGCAGATGGAGAGATGCCTACAGGAAGGTGGCTCTGTGGTGGTGAGGTGGGGTCGGTTTCACACCTGCCGGAATGCCTGACTGGTCCCTGTGTGAGCTGCTTGGCCCTTTCCAATCCTGTGACCCCCCAAACCTGACAGGAGTCCTGAGCATAGACTCACCAGCCCTGTGGATCAGCAGCCTGACCTGGCAGCCATGGAGACACCACAGCCTTGTGTGCTGGGGCATTTCTTCCAGTCACTTCAGCCCCAGGTTAAATCCCCAGCACCATATAAAGCAGGTGTGGTGTACATGCCTGCCATCCCGGCATCTGGGGAAGCAAAGCAGCAGTCGTCCACAGAGGTACTGTCCTGTCCCTTGCTGGTGGAGAGGACAGGCCCAGTCTGTCTTTGGAACTTCCCTAGTGTTCTGTCATTCTCTGCTCCTTCTCAGGTGGAGGAAAGAAAGGAAGCTGGTCAGACGTGTCAGTTTGCTACGTGGCTCCGCTATTGTGCCTCCTCTGGTAGGCAGGTCACCCAGCCTGTGAGAGGTGAGGTTTGCGTGCTCAGGCGGAGCCTAGGTTGGAAAGACCCCTGGTACACTTTCCATGCTGGGTATCTGTGCAGACCAAGTACCTGAAGAGGAATAAACAGAGCGTAAGCAGCAGTGTGTGTATGTGTGTGTGTGAGTGTGTGTGTGTATGTGTGTGTGTGTGTGTGTGTGTGTGTGTGTGCAAAATCGTCATGCCAGAAGGCAAGGTGAGAATCAGAGCAAGGGATGTGAAGATATTGAAAACAAGGGCTTCCTGGAGAAGGCCCCAGGGCTGAGCCTGACGGAAGGTGCGGCCAGCAGAGTGGGATCCATCTCAATAGCAGCCGCTTGTGCAATGAGATAAACACCGGGTATAACAACTAATACGATTCCCAGCGCACTGGCCAGTCATCGACGAGGAAATAAATTCTCCGGGAATCAAAGCGGCCCCATACTGATGGAGAGTAATAGAAGGCTTAACATCTGCGGCCCAAACTCTTTCAAGATCCAGGGAAGTGGGCTGGGGGTGTAGCTCAGTCGCTGGGATGGCTGCCTAGCCCCGAGTTCCATCCCCAGCGCCCCATGGACCTGACATGGTGGTGGACGTCTGTAATCCCAGCATTTGGGAGGGGAAGGCAGGAGGATCAGACATGCAAGGTTATCCACTGCACAGTAAGTTTGAGACTAACCTGGGCTACATGAGACTGTCTCAGAATCATAGAAGGGAGTTGGGGGAAGGAGACTGAAGAGACAGCGCCATGGTTAGGAGCTCTTGCCGCTCAGTCATGAGGACTAGAGTTCAGACCTTTGCACCCAGGCTGGGCTGCTCACAAATATCGGTAACTCCAGTTCCTAGGATCCAATGCCCCTGGTCTCTGCACACATGTGCATACACTCACACAGACATATACACACATAAAAAATAAATCTTAACTGGGCGGCGCACGCCTTTAATCCCAGCACTCGGGAGGCAGAGGCAGGTGGATCTCTGTGAGTTTGAGGCCAGCCTGGGCTACAGAGTGAGTTCCAGGAAAGGCTCCAAAGCTACACAGAGAAACCCTGTCTCAAAAAACAAACAAAACAAAACAAAACAAAATCTTAGTTTGTCTTACTGATTTGAGACATGATCCTACTCTGTAGCCCTGACTAACCTGGAACTCACTGTGGTAGACTAGGCTGATATTGGATTCACAGTGATCTGCCTCTCTGCCTTCTGAGTGTTAGGATTAAAGGCATGTGCCACCACACCAGCAAATAATATAAATCTTAAAACATGCATAAGGAGGGTGGGTCTGGGTCTGGAGAGATGGCTCAGCAGTTAAGAGCACTTGCTGTTCTTGTTCCTATGTCAAAAGCTTTGTGACTTGCCTATCATCCCAGCCCTGGGAAGGCGGAGACAAGAGGATCCCTAGACCTTGCTTCCCAGCCCAGCTAGCCAATCAGGAAGCTGTAGTGAGCAACACTTCCTCAAACTATAAGATGGAAAGCAGTAGAGGATGACACCAATCAACTATGCCCTGCGGCCCCACCCCCATCAAGAATATGTCCTCAGGAAACCAGTGTTAGTGCACTGGAGGGTCCCCAGGTTGCTGGGAGTGGAATGTGTCTTGGCAGGATGCAGGGCGAACAGACTTTGGTGAGCTGGCTGTGCCCAGGAAAAGGCCTCTGCCATCCAGGGGTTCCTGCGCTCATCCATTCAGGGCCTTGGCAGAAGGAATCTTGGAATGGAAGTCTCTTTTCTTCAGTCCCAGATGCAGTGTCTTACATAACTCAGCACACGGTAAACACACCTGGCCTCTGCAGAAGTGGGCTTTCCTGCTGTGTGCAAGGTGTGAGCTGATGGAGGTGCACAGCTCAGCTCCCCACCAGCTGGTTTCCACTGTGGCCTCTGCTGATTGTCCTAGGCCATGGGAAGGCCACAGGGCTGTTCATGGGCTCACCTCTGGCTCTCCCCTCCCCTCTAGGATCACCCCTGGGGCTGGCCTCGTTGAAAGGATCCAGGCCATTGCCCAGAATGTGTCTGACATCGCTGTGAAGGTGGACCAGATCCTGCGCCACAGCCTGATTCTGCATAGCAAGGGTGCGTCGTGGCCAGGACACCGCCCTGTGTCCCCCGAGGCTCATGCCCTGCTGGATAGGGCAGAGCCTCCAGGAGGTCCCATTCCTCTGGTAATGCTTGCCTGGTTCCTGGGGGCCCTACTTGAGGCTCTCAACAGGGGGACCTGGTCCACCCCACCCTGGTCTGCCTGAGCGTTAGAGGACAGAGTCAGACCCTCGGTTCCAAGAGTAAGACCACCATTCCTCTCAGTTTGGGAAAAGCTGGAGGCTTGGGCACAGCTGCCGTCCTCAGGAAAAGCAAGGGTATATTGGGGTGGGTCCATCGAGCTTGCTGCTCTGAGCCTGGAGGAGGCTGAGTATACGGAGGAGGGTAGCTCAGACTCCAGGACTGTGGGGTGGAAGAAACCTCAGGCAGAGGGGTCAGGGGCAACCACCGCTCTGTCCTACCACAGACCACTCCACCTTGCTCTGTCTGTGTGGCTACTTCCAGGCCCCAGTGCCTCAGGAAGCCATCCTCTTTTTTGTTTGTTTTGTTTTGTTTTTACAGTGTCTGAAGGTCGGAGGGACCAGTGTGAAGCACCCAGTGACCCCAAGTTTCCTGACTGCTCAGGGAAAGTGGAGGTGAGGCCCAGGGCTCTCCCTGAGGCAGGATGCAGACAAGTGGAGGCCCCTCCTCAGTCCAGCTCAGCTCTGGATTTCTGTGCCAGCTGGGCTCTTTGTTGACCAGGTCCCTAGCCTAGCACAAGCTGGTGGTGACCGAACTCAGAGAAATGCTTTCTCCACTGAGCCTGTCACCCGATCGCCAGTCATCTTCAGGGGCTTTGGCACTTTCTTATAGCTAAGTGTGTGTTGCCGCCTAGAGCCGCATTCTGACACCCTGACAGGAATGAGCTTCAGTCACTGTTCTTGGTCCTCTTTGTCCAACTCGAGACTGGTTGGACCAAGGGCCCCTCCTGCCTACCTCCAGGGGCCACTTCTGAGTGTACATCGTCCCTGTATTCAGAGAGCCAGTCCACAGCCTTAAAGCCAGCTCCCCTCTACCTCTGAACCAATAAGGGGGGGCAACAAACCCCATCCTTAGGGAACATGTGGGGACCACTGTGGAAAGAACTTTTCGGGAGCTGACCCCCATGGGGGATGCTTTATGATCCTGGTCTCTAATTAAGGTGACAAAGACAAGGAGGACATGGGCTGTGGCTGCTGAAGCTCCTGGATCTTTGCACTGGCGCATGGCCCCTTTATGTCTTGGGTCTCGGCCCCTCTTCTGTGAGGCCTTGGGGAAGGTGACCCACCTCATTTTCTGGTCTTCAGTGGCAGAGGGCTCCCTGGTCCAGTTGTATGTCTATTCTCTTGTATTGCGTCTTTAGGGTGGGGCGTGCCTCACAGCTCCTGCACAGCCTGGAAGATCTTGGGGTCCCTGGGGCTGGGGGAGCCTATGGGGCGGTCTGTGGGTGGGTTTCAGGCTGCCTGCCCAGGCCCGATCTTCTTCACAGTGGATGCGTGCCCGCTGGACCTCTGACCCGTGCTATGCCTTCTTTGGAGTGGATGGCACAGAGTGCTCGTTCCTCATCTACCTCAGTGAGGTCGAATGGTTCTGCCCCCCGCTGCCCTGGAGGAACCAGACAGCTTCCCGGACAGCCCCCAAGGCCCTTCCCAAAGTCCAGGTAGGCCTTGGAAGTGGATATCCGCAGGGACGGTGGGAGGGAACCTCAGTCCTGTCACCCCCCTCATGGAATGGGGCTCCCAGCTGAGAGTCCCCAGCTCACTTTCTGTGGAATCCTGTAGGGCGGGGAACTCGCTGGAGTCCTGGAGTCGTCCTTTAATGGGTTAGAATAACAGCAATAATAGCTGTCAGGTACTGAGTGCTTTCTGCTCTAGGGCACTGTATTTGTCCTTCTGCAGATATAGTTAATGAAGACTCACAGGCCTAGAGAGTTAACAGGTTCAAGGCATCATTGACTGTGGTACCATTGAAAGGCAGCCCAGTCCCTGGTGATTCAGAGCTGACCAGATCCCCAAGAGGACACGGGGCAGGTGGGCGCTGGGCTGGGGTGAGCACTGGAAAGAGAGGGGGAGCCCCTGCCCTGGTGCTGGAGCAGGCACCCATGTTACAGTAGGTAGCAGCCTCCATCTTGGGAGAGCAGGGGACAGGATGGTGAGGATATGGTTGGGGACTGAGAGAACTGGCATGTGGCCCCAACCCAGGCCGTGTTCCGGAGCAACCTGTCCCACCTCCTGGAGCTGATGGGTAGTGGGAAGGAGTCCCTCATCTTCATGAAGAAGCGAACCAGGCGGTTCACCGCCCAGTGGACCAAGGCTGCCAAGCACCTGGCACAGAAGCTGGGGGACATCCGGAGGGACCAGAAACAGGTGTGTCATCCTCTCAGGGATGCTTGGACAAAATGCTCATGGCGCGGGGACTCTAGGTGGGCATGGGCATGAGGTTCCAAGTAGATACAGAATTCCAAGTGGGAACAGGGTTCAAGGAGGTCACAGGTCGATGGGGGTTCTAACTGGGTGTGGTTCATATTCTCAGACCAATGGCATGAGATTCAGATGCAGGACTTGAGGGTGATAGAGCCAGGATAGCTGGTGGAGTCCCTGGCCCGTTCCCAGGCTGGGGCAGTTGATCAGTCCCTGGAGGTCCTGCATCCTTGGGACATTTTTTTATCATGTCAGGCAGAATAGGAGTCTGGGAATAACAGACTGAGGAAGGTTTGTTGTCCCATTTGTCCATCTGTCTGTCCATCTGTCCACCCTTCCATCTACCCATGTAATAGAGAATTGCATGCTTGTCACCTCCCTCTCTGTTTCTTTCAGAGTCCTTGTCATTTTATAAAACTCTGTCTTGTCTGTGTGTACTGTTGTCCATCTGTCTGCAAAGTAAGCGCCTCGTTGACTTACAGCCCCAGTGTTCTGTGTCTAAAAGCAGCCAACCAGGCCTGGCCTGAGACCCTGTGTGCTGCGGGTGGTCTTCTGGGTGTTCCTGGGGCTGGGGTGGATGGACCCCAGAGCTGCAGCTGCTGCTGACTTCCTATGTCCTGCTCACTCAGATCCTTGTCCACATCGGCTTCCTGACAGAGGAGTCTGGGGACGTGTTCAGCCCAAGGGTGCTGAAGGGCGGGCCTCTGGGGGAGATGGTGCAGTGGGCCGACATTCTGGCTGCTCTCTACGTGCTGGGCCACAGTCTCCGGATCACGGTCTCCCTGAAGGAGCTGCAGAGGTGAGTGCCCAGAGAGCCATTCACATCCTGGTCGGGTGGGGGATGAAGGGGAGCCTGGCCAACCTGTAGCTTTCTGTCAGATGTTGACCCTCCCTGGTCCCCTCCCCGTTTGTCTGCTTCCCACCCTCTCTTCCCCGCAGATGCCTGTTTGTATTTAGAATGCATGGAGGAAGTATGTTTGTTTAGCGCCGGCCCACAGGCTCCTGACCTCCGCTAGGACTGACCCTAGGGTCTGGGTTTATGCTCAGAGGCCAATGCATACTGTCCTGAGAGAGGAGCTCCACAAGCATGTGGGATCCCCTCCACCTGCCTTCCTGGTGGGCTGGGCACAGTCTCCAGGGAGTCTCTTCCGGAGCTGGGCTCACTGGTGGGACAATGAGGGCTCCAGGATTGGTGGGTAGTGCTGACTCTCCCCGTGCTGGGCTTGTCAGGGTTCTGGCACAGTGGGACATAGATACACCCCACCCTGTGCTTGTTGGGGAGGAGGGTCTAAAAGATTGTTTGTGAGAATTTGGGGGGGGATTTGGGGAGCAGGAGTATGTTGGATACCAAGGAATTGGAATGTGTGTGTGCGTGTGAGAGAGATAGAGGGGGGGCGAGGGAGAGGGAGAGAGAGAGAGAATCAGATAGGCAGTCAACAGACAGAGGGATACTAAAGAGTAGGAGTCTATGAGTGTGTCAAAGTTGTGTGTCTTGTCTGATTATCCTATTGGGGTAATACTTTTTTTTAACCACTCATTTTTTGGATGCAGATCTATCTATCTATCTATCTATCTATAGATATAGATATATATAAATATATGCCTTTTCTGGCTTTTTTTTATACTTCTGTATGGCATTGGATACATACAAAGGCACCTCTAAAATGTGCACTGATGAAGTTGTGATGCACCCACAATGCTGTGGCCATCCACCTGAGACACAGAATGATGCCAAGGACACATGTCCAGCTAGACCTCCCTCAGCCACCCTCTACCTACTCCACAGGAAGCCTGTAACTCGAATTCTGCCTCATAGGCCAGTCTCACTGAATCAGGAGGATGAGGAGGCGGGCACTGGGCTGTATTGTTGAGGCACTAAAATGAGCCAGTGGTTTGGGGTGTTCATCTCCATGGCCTGAAAGTAATTATGGTAATAATGCTCTTATCTCCAGCGGGTACAGGAAGCATGGAAAAGCGTCTCCAGAGAGAGTGACAGGGACAAAGGTAGACCAGCTGTGGAGGGGAGAAGGGTGGCGGGGACCAGGGTGGTGCCGTGTACATATGACGCTGCTGGGAAGCCCTGCATTGGGGGCTGCTGCCCGCTGAGAAATATGCCCTCTGCCAAAGAACCGCAGGCACTAAAGGGCCATCGGGGAGCTGTCCCGAAACCTTGGTGCTGAACTCACAGACCGATTCCCGGATGTGGGGAGGCAGACAGCAGTCTCTTCCGTGGGCATCTGTGGCAGTTGGGTGTGTAGGCCACCTCAGTGCTGAGACATGCCTGCTCACCACCCCCCAGCGCCTTCTATGCCCGCTCTGCTCACTCAGGCAAAGCTCAGGGGTGTGCCGATGATCAGCTTCGATGAAATAACCTTTCTCCAGCTAGGGGCTTCCTATAGGAAAGCCACATGGTTCATGGAAACGGGAGGAGGACCAGTGACCCAGGGCCAGAGTCTCAGGCCATGTGACATCAGCAGGCTGGTGGAAATTGAGGCACCCCGGGTTGCAATGGGACAAATACGGAGGGCGCCCAGGGCTCTGACCTCCAGAGACCCTTGGGAGCAGGGATATCCCATCTGGTTCACCCACACCTACCCTGCTCAGATGCTCACTTACCAGACAGGGCATTCAGCCTGATCCTCCTTTCCTGACCCTCCAGGATCTGCCAGAGGCCAGCCTTCCTCCCCCTCCTCCCCGAGGGGTGGGAGAGTGTCTTCCGCACACGGTCACAGAACCATCAGTCTACAGTCCTGCTGGAGAGGAGCAGACACCCCGGGGCTCTCCTCTCCCCGCTCCCACTCTGAGCTCTTCCCTGCCCAGAGCCAGCTCCTCTGTCCACTTCAGGAATCGGTGCTGAGCCTGAGGCCGGTGTCCATTGCCCATCCATGGCCAGAGCAGGGACTGTGGGGTTTCTGGACTTGGGAGGCACTGATAAAAAGTAACATGGTTGAGCAATGTTCACCTGTAGCCATTCCTCTGCTACTCACATGCACTCGTCTGTGCACATACACACACAGTGTCCTCACATGAGCATATATATGTAACACAGGCATACACATGAATTTATGCGTGTAACACACTCACATATATGAACTATGTAACACATGTGTGTACATGCATGAACTTATGCATATAGCACACATGCACACACATGAATCTATGTGTGTAACATCCACATCACATGTGCATGTAACATCCACATTTACACACATGAACTTATGGGACACCCACATGGATAAACATGAATGTTCTTGCACATACAATGCACATTATTCACACATATGCCTGTATGTACCACGACATGAAGACAATGCCTACCCCTTATATGGTTATGTATATGTTCATACCTACTCACACACATGTGCACACAGGTCCATATAGCCTCTGCTCTCATATGCACATGTATGATATATACCCGTGCATGCTCACATGTGCACTTGTATGCTTATGCATGTGCAACACACACACACCCTTCCAACACCTCACCAGAAACTCAGTCTTTTCCCCCAGGCTTCACTTCCTGCCAGGTGTCTGAGGATCTCAATTCCAGCAGGAGCCTCAGCTGCTCAGAGAGTTGGTGGGTCTGGCTGGGCCTGAATGCCCTGGCCTTGTCCCCTGAGGGATGTAAGTGTGAATGAGCATCTTGCTCTGACAGGGTAGATGGGTGTAAACAGCCCAGCCTCTCCTGGGAATCTCCTCAGGAAGATGCTTTCGAAACCTGTTACCAGATATGATTGAAAAACAACTAAGAGTCAAAACAAAACCAAAACTGCCTTCCCGGGGGATTTCCACCACAAGGTCAGCAGCCACATTGGGCCTGAGCTCAGGGAAGGGGCTCCAGGCCTGGCTGCAGCAGACCCCTGGTTGCTTTGAGCACAGACCAGCTTTGGTATCCTGGTTCAGTGGCTCTCAGCCAAGACGCTGCAAAGCTCAGGGCTGTGGCTTTTCTCAGTGACCTCCCTCAGTGCTGTGAGGCTGGGAAACCGTAGAACGGGGCTGGCTTTGTCTGGCTTGTGCAAAGGGCTGTCCTCGGTGTACCCAGGACAGGGCCAGGGCATGGGTCAGAGCCTGGAGTGGAGCTTAGCCTTGACAGATTTGGAGAAGTGTGAGGGCTCCTTCTGAGGCCCACTCATGCCTGGAAGCTCTTGATCCCCTTGGCTGCAAGGGCTGTCACAGTAGGATGAGACCCGTGTGGGAGATTAGGACAAGGAGGAACCCAGCTTGTTAGCTTTAACAACTTGATACAACCTAGAGTTACCTGAGAAGAAGGAGTCTCAACCCAGGAGTTCCCCAGATGGGCTTCCCTCGGTGATGGAGTGTGACCTGAAAGTGTAAGTGAAATAAACCCTTTCCTCTCCCAAGTGGCTTTTGGCCATGTTGTGTATCACAGCAACAGAAAAGGTAACTAGGCCACGCTGGAGGTGACCCAGGAAAGGAGGCCTCTGGTGTCCTTTTCAGAATACCAGGAAGGGACCCGCTGGCTCAAAACTTGTGGCCCTGCACTTTGGTAGATATAGAAGCCTTCTTCTTTTCCACTGTAATTGGAGGGAAGATTGACAGTGTAAAAACAGATGGATGCTGAGTTGTGGTCCTCAGTACACACTCTGTCCCTCTGTCACTGTAGGGCCTTTCATGGCAAAGGACAGTTGAGTACAGTGTGGATGTGCTGGGTTTCTCTAGCGTGTGGCAGCAAAGGTATGATGGCTAAAAAAGGGTCTTCCTCACGGCTCTTGGGGCCAGAAGTCTGAGATCTGCTGTTGCAGGCTGAGTCTCCCTGAGCCCTCAAGGAAGGGTCCATTATGGGCTGCGTCTGGAGCCTAGGTTGCTTGGCTCAGCACTGGCATGGTATATACCAGCCTTACTCCTGCTTCCCTCTGCTTGGCCTCTTCCGTGTGTATGTGCCACTATCCAGACTTCCCCATCACAAGGACTCAGTCCTAGCTGGATGTGGGGATTCACATCTACGACCCCAGCACTCAGGAGAGGGGAATTACCATGAGTTTGAGGCCAGCCTAGGCCACAGAATATGATCCTGTGATAGTTACTTTTAATTGTCAACTTGATACAGCCTAGAATCTCAATGAGGGGTTGTCTAGATAAGCGTGGGCTGTAGGTATGTCTGTGGGAGGTTGTCTTGATTACCTTAGCTGATGTGAGAAGACCCAGCCCATTGCAGGTGGCACCATTCCCTACCAGGCAAGGAGTCCTGGAAGAATAAGAGAGACTGGGTAAGGATAGAGAGAGCTTGCTAAGAACGAAGCATTTGTGCATCCATTCTCTCTGCTCTTGACTATATGGACAGCCGCTTCAGGGTCCTGCCTTGACTTCCCCACAATGGTGGATGATAACTGGAATTGCAAGCAAATGAACCCTGGGCTGCTTTTGTCAGGGTATGTTTATCATAGCAACAGACGTGAGGCTAGGACAGATACTGACCAAAATAACATTTAGAGATGTGCGTGGGTGTTTTGCCTGAGTGTATGTCTGTGTACCACATGTGTTCCTGGTGTCCATAGACGCCAGAAAAGAGCACTGGATCCTCTGGAACTGGAGTTACAGATGGCTGTGAGCTGCCATGTGGGTGCTAGGAATTGGACGTGGCTTCTCTTCGAGAACAACCAGTGCTCTTTACCACAGGGCCATCTCTCCAGATAAGGCTACATGCTGAGAAAATGGGGGTAGGGTGGGGTCAACTTCATCGGGGAGAACAAGGCAGCCTGTAACAGTACAGCCAGCCTTGATGGGCCCAGGGCAGAAACCACGGGGGGGGGGGTAGGAGGCGTGGTCACCCCTGTTAGCCCTGCAGCAGCAGCAGCAGCAGCAGCAGCAGCAGCAGCAGCAGGGGATGGGGAGGTGATGGCCATTGCATTCTGAAAGCTCCCTTGTCTGCAGCCAGGCCCTGTGTGGGGCAGGCATCGGGACAAGGCACGGCTTGTACGCTGTTGTAGCTCATTCACAGATGTTCCTGCCAGGTGTCTCGTCCACTGACTATCAAGAAGTCTGGATGGATGAGCCAGCTTTTCTCTGTTCCTCATGTTTTGGTGTTTTAATTAACTGGCTCACTGGAGGCATGTCTAGGGCAGTGTGCAGAATCCACATTTGGCTCTGGTGCCTCAAGATATTTCTAGATGAGGGAGGTGGTGTGCAAGAACAATGCCCTGTGATAAGTACGCAGTGAGGTGGCGTCAGACTCCCACCCCTGGAGCGTGCACAGGGAAGGAGACGTGAAGCCAGGGACTCTGTCCCTGATGCATCCTGAGCCCTCATCTTGAAGGCCTGTCTCCATGGTGGATGTTTGAAAGGGAAGCCTTACCCTTCCTCCCTGTGGAGAATTGGCAGTGCTCATCAATTTTCTTTGCATAGTTCCAAGCCTTACTAGAACATGGCACGAGGAAAAACGGTGGGGTTCTTCCTCCATCCATGAGTGAAATTGGGTTTAGGAGAAAATTAGTTGACTTAACTGGCAAAGGATGGAAGCCTGAAAGGGGGCATTTAAACAAGGAAGCCGAGGAGGGAGACCTCAAGGCTGTCAGTGTGCAGCCAGGCAGAGAATCGGACTCCAACCCAGGACGTTTGCTCACAGGTCCCTGGGAATGTCAGAAGCAGGGACCACATCTTGTTTGTCTTGTGCAGCCTGGCTTGGCCAGCTATGCCTGTCAGACTTCTCTTTACCGTGACAGATACTTGAGAGTAGCACTTTAAAAGGAGGGGTGATTTATTTTTAGCTTATGATGTATGAGG
Source organism: Peromyscus leucopus (assembly GCF_004664715.2). Taxonomy (NCBI): domain Eukaryota; kingdom Metazoa; phylum Chordata; class Mammalia; order Rodentia; family Cricetidae; genus Peromyscus; species Peromyscus leucopus. The sequence continues at coordinate 101,284,439 of NC_051086.1, forward strand.
ATTCAGTCCAGGGTCCACTGGATCCATTGCTTTGGGCATGAGGCGAGGCAGAGAGACTGGCGTGGTAGCAGTGCACAGGCAAGGCTGGGCCGTGAGGTGAGGCAGGGAGAATGTTGTAGCGGTCTAGGGAGCAGAGAGCAAGACAGGAAGGGGTCGGGGAGCCGGCTCAGGGGGTGAGGTGCTTGCAGGGTAAGTGTGAGGACCAGAGTTGGATCCCCGGAGCCCAGAGCCGGGGAGCCTGCCTGTGATCCCAGTGCTCAGGAGGTGACGACAGCCCCTGGGGCAAGCTGGCTGGCTGTGTCGATGAGCTCCAGCTTCAAGGAGAGGCTCTACCTCAGTATATAAAGTGGAGAGGATGCCAGACATTGTGACACATGCCTTTAGTCCCAGCGCTCAGGAGGCAGAGGCAAGTGGACCTCTGAGTTCGAGGCCAGCCTGGTCTACAGAGTGAGTTCCAGGACAGCCAGGGCTACACAGAGAAACCCTGTATGAAAAACAAAAATATAAAATAAAAAAATAAAATTGAAGGTAATGAAGGAAGACACCAAATATCAACGTCTGGCTTCCACACACACATACATGCATGTGTGTACACATGTGTGCATGCATCCCCACTTGAATATACACAAGATACCCTTTAAGGCATGCTGCCAATTATCTACTTTCAACCAGGCTCTTCCTCCTAAACATTCTACCACCTTCCAAAATAGCACCACCAGTGGGGGACCAATCCTTCAGACCAGAGCCTGCGGGGGACACTTCCTACTAAGCCACAGCATTGACGGTGGCAGGTTCTGGGGTTTGAACCTGTACAGATCTATTGACTGTTCTGAGCCAATGGAATGTGGCCCAGCTGTTTATCAGCAGATAGAACCGGCCAGAGCCTGGCAATTGACAACAATGACCAGGTGGGGGTGCTGTTCTCTGAGGGGAGGTGTGGTGTGTCAACTTGACACCATCTGGAATTGCCTGTGAGGGGAGTCTCAACGAGGGATCGTCTAGATTAGTCTGTGGATGTGCCTGTGGGAGATTATTTTGGTTATGTTAGCTGAGGTGGGAAGACCCGCCCACTGTGGGTGGCATCATTCCCTAGGCAAGGCATCCTGCGCTGTATGAGAATGCAGAAAGCAAGCTGAGCACTAGCATACACTCATGGATTCACTGCCCTCTGCTCTGGACTAGAGATGTGATGACTAGCTGCTTTAAGTTCCTGCCTTGACTTCCCCACGGCGATGGACTGTAACCTGGGACTGCAAGCCTAATAAACGCTCACTCCCTTAAGCTGCCTTTGTCAGGGTATTTTATTTCAGAAACAGAAATGAGACTAAAATGGAGGGTGTCCTCAGAGTCTACCTTCGTGAGTAGGAGACTTGCTCATCACAGTCACGTGAATGGCGTTTCAGGCTAGGTGGGTCCCCAGGATGGCATCAATGGCTTTGTAAGAAAAGGAAGAGAGACCAGAGTTAGCAGACTTGCTGTCTCACTAAGGTGGCACCCATGTAAAAAAAAGCCAGACCTGGCCATGTCCTTTAACCCCAGTGCTGTGGGGATAGAGGCTGAAGGACCACTGGGGCTTGTTAGCCACCAGCCTCGTGCCAGGTCTGGTGAAAGACTGTCTCAAGCAGATAAGGCGGAGTGATACAGCGTAACACCTGTCCTCCTCCTCTGGCCTCCTCATGCACACAGGTACATGTACCTGCACGTGTGTGTGTGTGTGTGTGTGTGTGTGTGTGTGTGTGTGTGCACGGTACACACACATGCACACACAGCCAGTAAGAAACCAGAGGTGGGATGTACACCTCTAAACACACTACTTGGAGATGAGGTAGAAGGATAGCTAATTCAGGGCCAGCCTGGACTACATGCCGACACCTTGTCAGAAGATAATCAAGGAAAAGAAAACACACTGTCTTAGTTGGGGTTACTATTGCTGTAATGAAACACCAGGACCCAAAGCAATCTGTGGAGGAAGGAGTTTACTTGGCTTACTCTTCCACATCCCAGTCCATCGCTGAGGGAAGTCAGGGCAGGAACTCAAGCAGGGCAGGAACCTGGAGGCAGGAGCTGATGCAGAGGCCATGGAGGGGGCTGCTTACTGGCTTGCTCTTCATGGCTTGCTCAGCCTGCTTTCTTATAGAACCCAGGACCACCAGCCCAGGGATGGCATCACCCACAGTGGGCTGGGTCCTCCCCCATCAATCACTAATTAACAAAATGCCCTACAGGCCTGCCCACAGCCCGATCTTACGTATGGAGGCATTTTCTTAATTGAGGTTCCCTCCTCTCAGGTGATTTGATCTTATGTCAAATTGACATAAAACTGTTTAACACATACACCAAATAAAAGCCATGTAAGAAGGAGACGGAAAGGTGTACAAGGAATTTGGCACCGTGGGTGCCGTTGCCATGTAGAGAGAGGTATTTTGGTTGAGTTGTTAGCACAGAGTATAGTTGTGAGAAGACAGTTGGGTAACAGTGACTGGGTGGCCTCTTCCTGGACCTCGGCTCTAACAGGAATTAAAGAGAAGTGGGCAGTGCCAGGATGAGAACTGAATGAAGGAGGGAGTGATTAATCAGAATGCCACAGACTGGGTCCTCAGACAGTAGGAAAATATTGCCTCTGGTTCTGAAGGCTGGAATCTGAGTTTAGAGCTTGGTGAGGCCTAGGTCCTTTGAGCTGGCTCAGCCTCAGGCCTGCTGTGGGGACTTCGGTGTTCCTGGCTTACAGGTGAGCCGTTCCTTGGGCTCATCTTCTTCCCTCCTTTACTGGGAACACTGGTCATGCTAGATTAGGGTTCCACTCAGCGACCCCATCTTAGCATTGATCCCATCTGCTAAGACCCCTTTTCCAATACCATCATCACCATGGGAACTGAGACAGGCTCCGTCCGACGGTGTGCTGGCTCATTATGCAAGGTGGGAGAAGTTTCATTATGTCTTAATGCTGTTGTGAGAGCCCATGGGGTGGGGTGGGGTATTGAAGACCTAGGGCTGAGGGTAACCCTAGGGGACAGCCCAAGACAGGCTCAGCCCTCTGCGCTAACAGGAGAGAAAAGAGAGGGAACCTAGTATTGGGGGTGGTGTGTACAGACAGGTCCAGGGATGGGGACCAGGGACCTGAGCATCGCCTGTGATGACTTCTGCTTTATTTTGAGACAAGATGGGAGAGGTTTTATGGCAGTGGGTGGAGGCTTGGGAGATGCAGGGAGGACAGAGAAGACTATCCTGGCAGCCTGTCACTACACTCTTAGTATGTTCTTCTGTAAAACAAAATTAAGCCAAATATGGTCAATATGAGGTCGGAGCCAGGCTGGGTAAAGAAGGTGAAGTATTCATGAACTTGTATTCTTGTCTATAATTTTCTGGGTGCTTTGGGTGTTTTCTAATACATAAGTACATGGAGCAGGAAAAGTGGGAGAAGCCTGCCCGGACTTCACAATTCCTGTCTACACAGTGCCCCGCCCCCAAGAGAAGGTGTGGCTGTCTCTGATTGAGCCAATTGAGTTTGTCACTCTCCAGCTCTCCCTCATTGCTTAGGCTCTGTCCTCCATCCTGAGCCTCTAGTGATGGGTGGTGCCTGCCAGGTCCCTGGCTGGCACTGCCCACTCTCCCTGCCTGGGGACCACGGTGGGACATTCCCCTGTGCCACCTGTACAAGCTTTGGCACCAGCAATTGGACACTGGATCCCACCCGCCAGACCCACTCAGCCTTTCTTCAGGAGTTGGTCCTGGTCACAGCTCTTCATCTTCTTCCACACCTAGGACAGAATCTTCCTTGTGAAGCCTTCTTTCTCCCTTCCCTTCCTTGGTGTTCAGAGCCTTGAGGCTCTCAGATAGAGTCCCATGCTTTGTGGGCCCACCACATGCGGGGCAGGGGAAGTTTTGTCATGTGGTGGCTGGGAAGGAGGAGGGATGGATTGCAGTCCAAAAGGAGGTCTTCTGACAAGCCTGTACTTGTTACGTGAGAAGAGGGCTCCAGGTGGCGACCTGGAGCTAACTGGTTAGGCTAGGCTGTCTGGCTAGAGAGCCTCAGGGATTGCTACTCTCTCCTCACCCACACTGTATACATGCACACTGCCACATCTGGCTTTTTCCGTGGGTGCCAGGGAACAGACTCAGTTCCTCATGCTTGCAAGGCTACTGATAGCCATCTCTGTAGTCCAGGCCGCTGCCTTTCCGGGTGGATTGCTTTGTATTGAGCACAGGTGGAGGGACCCAGGTGACCTGGGAGAGTGTTCCATGTCCTTGGGCAACCATCCTATCCACCCTCTACCTGTGTGTGTGTGTGTGTGTGTGTGTGTGTGTGTATGTGTGTGTGTGTGTGTGTGTATGTAAGCCAGAGGACAACTTGCTCAAGTCAGTATTCTGGTTCTGAGGATCAAATTCAGGCCATCAGTTTTGGCAACAAGTGCTTTTATCTGCTGAGCCATCTCACCGGCCCCTCTGAATGTGTAGATTCCTCCCAGGGGTCCAGGGGACGCCTCTCTGGCCACCAGGTTTGGCAGTTCTAAAAACTTCCAGTGGGGTGACCTTTCCTCGGGAAGCTCCAAGATCTTGTTCTGTGACTCTGGGTCGGTGGAATAAGAGCTGGTACTAGTGACAGGAGGCATCGGGAGAGTCCTCTGGCTGGGACAGTGTGCAGCCTCCCCAGCCACCTCTGGCTGGAGACTGTCAGGCTGGCGTTTTCTCAATTCAGGCGGCAGCTCCAGCCAACCACTTAGTGTAAAATCGTCCATAAAAGTGCACTTGAATTACAGGCCATACACCTACAACCCCCTGAGTAGCTGACCTTTCTGCTCCCTGGAGCTCAGGTGCCCTTGGGAGCAATGAAGCTCTGCCTGCCTCCCCTGGGGAATCAGCAGAAGGTGAAAACGTTCCTTCCCTGGACAGGAGGCTGCAGCTTCTCACTCCCTCCTCCCAGAAAAAGGCACAAGGAGACGGTGTGCTCCTTCTCCCTGTCTGTCTACTGTGCTTCTCCGGCTGCCCACCCGGCCCAGTGCCCAAGGGCCGAGGGGCTTCCGGTTGCCTGCAGAAGCTTGGGCAGGTCTTACTGAATGCTATTTAGAATTACAGTAGTCACCGTGCATTAGTTTAAGTAGAACAAGTGTGAGGACCTGAGTTCGGATCCCAGCACCCATGTAAAAAGCATTATTTGCCATACTCCCAGAGACGTTTCCATGGTGTCTGTAAATCTAGTCAAGGAGTCACATGACATTAAACCCAGCACTGGGGAAGCAGAGGCAGGTGGATCTCCGAGGATTCAAGACTAATCTGGTCTACACAGAGTTCCAGGTCAGCCAGTCCTACATAGTGAGACCCTGTCTCAACAAAACCAAACCAGGAAATCCAGGAATAGGGAGACACACGTTGCCCTGCAGCAACCAGAAACGTGTGAGGAGACCTGCCATTTCATAGGTGTAGGTACCGGTGCCCAGACCCACCTATGAGTCATGTTTTTAGAACTGTCTTCCTTTTACCAGACCCAGATCCCCATCAGGAGAGGAGTGGCCATTCGCTTCCTCACATCTGCAAGGAGAGGAGGGTGCCTGGGTCCTTTTGTCTATGGCTCTCAGCTGGGTGAGGCCAAGAGAAGGGCCAGTGCTGCCTTCAGCTCGCCGGGTTCTCTGGAGGTCTGCAGCAGTGAGGCTCCTTTGTGGGGTGTTGGCTTTACCACAGCAGTTTGGGGGAGAAGAGAAGGATACCGCAGAGATGCCCTGCGTAGTAGAGATGATGGTTCGGCCCTGAAAAACACCACCAACTATTTCATGAAGTCTCGGCTGGGAACTGCTTTAGGGTGGTACAGATCATGGGCTCTCTCCCATTCTCCATCACCGGTTGGCTCAGGAGATCCCTGCCTTAGAAGCCTGTGTTCTGTGACACCTGGGGGTCCTGGGAAAGGAGCCCCCGGGGGAGCGGAGGGACAAGGCAGAGGCTGTGTGGCCGGATTAAAGGTTTTATGTATAGGAATGAGGTCATTAGGGTCTTGCTTTCCTGGCTCCGCAGCACAGTTTCTGGCCTTAGGGAACACATGGCTGGGGGACAGCTCAGCAAGGCAGGTTGCTGGCTCCACCCTTCACGTTGTCATACCCTGTAGGGACAGACCCGCCGCTGATGCCACCATAGCCATCAGTAACCCCAACCCTGGCATCTTTTCTCTGCAATCTTGTGGGCAGATGCCATCTCCATCACTAAAAAGAGGCCACTGTGGATGGTTTGTCCAGAGGACGGTGTGCACCAGCCCCTCCCCCAGCCCGGGCTGGGAATGTGCTGAGCATGCCCCTCCCCCAGCCTGGGCTGGGAATGTGCTGAGCGTGCACAGACGGTACAGTGCATTCTGGGCTGGTACTTTTCCACCTGGCTTGAATTATTTCAGAGAGCCCAAGACACAACCAGGCAATGGATCAGTCCTGATCCCATGTCTTTAACGAATCTGTCCTTGTCAGAACCCGTCTCCTCCCTGGCCCAAGGTTGCTTATGGTGTGGGCTCCTAGGAGGCCTTGGAGCCTCTTCTAGCACTCTGGCATCTGAGGTACAACCAAAGGAGGTATTGTCCTGTTCCTGCAGGCAGCCAATGGCCTGGCCAAGGCGAAGTGTGGGGCATCTAGATCACTAAAAGGCCACTTTGCACCCCTAGGTGCTGAGACGGGAAGATGCTCTTAGCATCCTTGGCCTATTTGGACATGGTCCTCCTTGCTCTTAATACCCAATCAGCTCCCAGCAGCTGGACCTGATGCCTGCTCTGTCTGCTCATATCCCCATCCCTCCCAGGCCACTCACTCTGCCTGGAGCTCTCACAGTTTGAGGACCCCAAGTCTCATGAGGCACAAGGCCTGGCACCCTGTACAGAACGTGTGTTAACCGGGAGAGCCGGAGGGGGCGATGGAGGCACGTGCCAAACAGCCACAGCCCGGAGCTTGGTGTTATTTCAGCCCAGGGCTTTCTACTCTGGCGCAGTATAAAGGTGGAAGGGGCCATGGGTAACAGTGGCTCACTTTCCATCTCACACTGGGGCTCAGTGCAGACTCACTGAATCCTAGAGTTTGAGGCCCACAGGGGAGAAACCAGGGGGCTTCCCAGTCAGTTCTGCAGGGGCCCGAACGGGAGGTGATAGTTTTACAGACTAAGAGCTGGGTGCTTAACAATGCTGAAATCGGCAGCTGTGGTAGCTGTGCCAAGGCTTGGAGCCTTCTCCAGGGAGACCACTGAGCAGATGGTTGTTCCAGAAGAAGCCACAGGTCATGGCCATGCCCTTCAGGCTTCACTGAGATGAGATGACTGATACCCAGGCTCCTGCCAGACAACAGAGGATCGCCACTCCTTTCTGACCCAGCTACCTTCGGGTCACTAGAAGCAGCCCTCTTCCAGGCCAAAACCTTTGTCTTTGTGAAGTGCCATGCCCAGGCAGGCCCCGGCCCCAGGGCACTCAGTGCCATGGCTGGCTGGAGCAGGGAGGGGGTCCCAGAGGCCTGCAGGAGCTGGGTGAGCCATGACCTCTGGAATCCTTGGCACTGAGTGAACACTGAAGGGACTCTGAGGACTTGGTCCCACACTCGTGGCACTCTGAAACAGACTTGTTCTGTGAACAGACTTGTTGGAGTTACAGAAACCCCCTTCCTCCTGGCAGGTGAACTGGGCCAGATGCACTGCTTGGCAAAGAAGCCGGGGTGGATCTCTCTTTACTCTCTGTCTCTGTCTCTCTCTGTCTCTGTCTCTGTGTATATGTTTGTGTGTGTATATGTTTGTGTGTGTGTGTGTATATATGTTTGTGTGTGTATGTGTGTGTCTGTGTCCCGCCCCTAGGTAGATGCCCATGTGCAGTGAGAAGTCCACACAACTGTGCAGTCATCCCATGTGATCCGTCCTTGAGTGTGCCCTCACCTCCCTGCCCTTGGTCACTTTCCCTTCGCTTTCCACCCTGGGCTGTGGGAACAGGGTGGGCGCAGGGCTGCTTAGAAGGTGGGTTCTCGGGGCTCAGACTCTAATGGGCTCTCCTCTTAGTAACTTAGGGGTGCCGCCAGGCCGGGGGAACTGCCCGCTCACTGTGCCCCTGCCATTTGACCTCATCTACACGGACTACCATGGCCTGCAGCAGATGAAGCAGCACATGGGGCTGTCCTTCAAGAAGTACCGGTGAGAGCCCGGGGACCCTTGGGACTGTAGCTCTTCACCACGCCTTCCCTCTGCCAGCTCGCCCGGGGCGGGGGAGCACTGCATGAACCCCCTTCTTCCTGTCTCAGCCTTCGCCTTCCCACCCCAACCAGATCACTGACAGCCCTTCCATCCCTCTGCGGGATGAGAGCTGAAGCCTGAGAGGATGGGAAGTCACCTGGATGGAGGGCCCGAGGCATCCCAGGGGATGAGGAGGGTGGGAGAGAGCCCCTGGGGGTCAAGATCTCGGCCATGGAGCCTGGAGTGGGAGAGCCGATCAATACCCTGTCCCCAATGACCCCAGGATCTAAGTCAAGTGTGCCGCCGCCAGCAGCAGTGGGTTCATTTAGCACCGAGAGCCGCACTGTTTATTCCTGTACTCGGATGCCATCAATACCCAGTGTAACCGGTTTTATTAGAGGAAGGTGACGGCCGCGTTATTGCTTTTATTATTAATGTGAGCTGTCTGTGCATTGCCATCTTGCCTGTCGTGCCCCCCCCCTCCCCGGGAATTAGGAATCCTGCCTACCTCAGCAGTCTGCAAGATTCTGGGTCACCCGGAAGAACGCTGAGCCCCGGCAGCTTTGTGTGGGGGTGTCTAAGTGTCAGCACCTTTCTTCAGTACCCACTCGGGGTAGCATGGGTGGGTGGGGTTTCTGGAGCCATGGCCTCAGAGGTGACCTGGCCCTAGGTTAGCTGATACCATAGGAGCTCTGGGCTTTGGACTAGAAGCCAGCTTTGGGGATGGGGAAAACCGTGGAGGAGGGATGCCAGGGTCAGAACCTCTTCGGAGACCTAGGAGGGGTCACTCTTGCAGAAGAGGCTTGGGGCAGTCTCCCAAGCCCCGGTCCCAAGAACCTCACCCATGGACACTGTTCTTCCCAATAAAGCATAGTTTACAAATGACTCTGGGCGATGAAGGGATGCCCCACCCCCTTCAGACACCACCTCACTTCCTAGCTTTCCCCCAGGGGAGGTGATGGTTTGGCTTCTGGGTACCAAGCCAGGGTCCAGGCATTAAGCGTGACCGAGCTACCCTGAGGCAGCCGGACCTGCTGTTCCTGTCGGGGAGGCCGGCACTGAAAGGTGAAGCGCCTGTTCTGGTCACAGGGCAGCAAGGCAGCTCCTGAGTGAAGCCCTGCCAAGTGCTGCGCTTCCCTGACCTAGCCACACATTGTCACAGGGACACCCTAGGCCAGGGACACACAGAAAGACATGATCTCAGGCCTGATTTCCCCCGGGGGAGCACAGGTGCAGAATCCGAGTCATCGACACCTTTGGGACGGAGCCAGCGTACAACCACGAGGAGTATGCGACGCTGCATGGCTACCGGACCAACTGGGGTTACTGGAACCTTAACCCCAAGCAGTTCATGACCATGTTCCGTGAGTGACACGGGGAGAGAAGGGGTCTCCTGTGTGCGCAGGGGCGGGTCTCCCCGTGTGCGCAGGGGCGGGTCTCCCCGTGTGCGCAGGGGCGGGTCTCCCCGTGTGCGCAGGGGCGGGTCTCCCCGTGTGCGCAGGGGCGGGTCTCCCCGTGTGCGCAGGGGCGGGTCTCCCCGTGTGCGCAGGGGCGGGTCTCCCCATGTGTGCAGGGGCGGGTCAGGGGCGGGTCTCCCCGTGTGTGCAGGGGTGGGTGAGTACCCCCACATGTGTGCAGGGACAGGTGCCTGCCATCCCGACTTAGATAGAAGTGGGAATCACAGAGACGGCCCAAGGTGTGCCCAGGGCTGGTGACTGACCCAAGGCTGGGAGTTCTGAGAAGCACATAGCTCAGAGCAGGGGGCCCAATGGTCTTCCAGAAGCTTCCTGAACCAACCAGAGAAACTGGAAGGGGACGGAGCAAAGGAAAACGGGGGCCTTTCTGCGCAAAGGGGTGGTAATGAAGCAGGTGGATGAGCTTGAAGGTTGTGAAAACCTGGGAGCTCCTTAAGGCTCCCGGACCGGGGTGAGCCCGGAGGGAGGGAGTGGAGGAAGCCAAGGAAGGTGAGCGAGCCTTAGGGGCGGAGTGCCAGCCATTTGTTTTGTTTGGTTGGCTGGATTTTGGTTTTTCAAGACAGGGCTTCTCTGTATAGCCCTGGCTGTCCTGGCACTTGCTCTTTAGGCAAAGCTGGTCTCGAACTCACAGAGATCTGCCTGCCTCTGCCTCCCAAGTGCTGGGATTAAAGGCGTGCGCCACCACTGCCCGGCTGAGTGTCAACCATTTGTATCTTTTTTTCCCCCTCTGGTGCTGGGGATCCCAAGTGGGACCTTGTGCATGTTATGCCAGCTGCATCTCCAGTCTCCGCACCTTTTAAAACTTTGAGATAGGGTCTCAGTTTGTCCCCCAGTCTGGCTGTGAACTCCTGCCTCAGCCTCCCAAGGGCTGGCATTTCAGTCCTCCGTGGTTCTTGCTTAAGGATCTATCTGATGTCACTTAAAATATCTTCTATTACAATTTTATTTGTGTACATGGGGGCCATGGCAAGTGTGTGGAGGTCAGAGGACAACTACAGGGGTCTGTTCTTTCCTTCTGTCCCTGGGATCGAACTCAGGTTGTCAGGCTTGGCAATAGGCACCTCCTCCACCTTGAGCCATGTTTCTGGCCCTCGGCTGTCACTCTTAATTGTGATCCTCTGCTGCTGTGAGCAGAGAAGCATTTTAAGCGTCTAATCTGTGACACTTCAGAGGCTCTGGGCCAGAACGCCAGATAAGCCGCCTCGTTAGGAATGGTCTAAATTAAGAGCAGGGTGGGTTCTGCGCAGTTCCCAGGGACTTCTGGAGGATACGATCTTTATTCAAGGCGTCAAACTCCGGGTGTTTCTGTCGGCCGCTTAGGTTCAGGCTGTACCGGGCAGAGATGGTTTGCATGGTCAGTGAGGAAGGGCTGTGTTAGCTTCCCGAAGGGTGGCACAATTCCTGCCGCCCATGGAGTCTGGACGAGGAAACAGATCCAGAGAGGTATTGCCACCTGCCTGAGGACACACCACGCTGTGGAGACCACACTTTGCTGGGGCGCCCATTTGGAAGTTCCGTGGAGCCCAGAAGGGAGTGTGGTTCCAGTATAAAGTGGAATGAAATCTAGAGGGAAGAGATATGAAGGGGAGGCCAGAGACCCCTGGGTGGGAAGAACTGTGGGATTTGAATGTCGGGTAATGATCCCCGAAGAAGGGAAGTTTTAAAGGTGATATGGGAAGCCTGAGGGATCGGGCAAGGGCCACTGTGTTCGGTCGAGAAGCTTTGCAGGCCCAGCGACTGCAGGTGGACCAAGGGGCGAAGGTCAGTATGAGGACAGAAGATGGTTAAGAGGTTTCTGCAAGAACCCAACAAGGGGCCAGCAAGATGACTCACCAAGTAAAGGAACTTCCCACCAAGCCTGATGACCTGAGTTCAATCCCTGGGCCCCACATTGTAGGAGAGAACCGACTCCGACAAACTGTCCTCTGAGTCCATACATGCATCATAGCACACAAGTGCACACACGTATACACGTGCACAGTTGATTAATTAACGCTATAAAATATTTTAAAAAGAATCCGCTTGAGAAAATGAAGACTTGTTCCAGAGTAGAGCTCTTTGAATATGGAGTTATAGACTTGGCAAACTCCTACTCATCCTCCTGAACCCCAAGGCAAATGTTTCTTCTTTTTCCCATTGCTTATACGGATCCACTTGTCTTCTATTTCAAACATAGTGTGCTTCCTCACCTTATAATTATCATGTTCTTAGTATTTTGAGACAGGGTCTTGTGTAGCCCAGGCTGGCTCTCTTCCCCTCTCCTGGCTTCAGAGCTCTTTAATTGTCCCTGTTATTTTAGTCAGTCACCATGTTTCCTTGTCCATTCACACTGACTGATTCAGCTAATTATATTCTAAATCTGTCCCTTCTGTAGAGTTGGTATAGTGCAGGGCAGTCTTGATATGTCGTCAGCTGCTGAGCTGAGAGAGGCCCCCCGCCGAGCTGGAGGCAGGGGGAAGGGGGAGCAGAGGGCAGGGGGGCAGAGGGAAGGGGGGCAGCCAGGCATCCATCCAGGAGGGTCCAGCTGCCTGTCTGGGGAGGAGTGCTTCCAGAATTGGGAAGAGCCTAGGGAACAGCAGAACTGTCCTCTGCCCTGGTTACTCACACAGAGAGCTCTGGGCCTCGGGGCAGGGCTCTGCCTCCCCTCCTGAAGCCAAGAGGAGGCCTGGGGTCTGTTTCATAACCAGCCAAGGGCCATGAGCATTCGCAGGCATTGTGATGGGAATCGCCAGGGGCTGGGCATGCGGCTCAGTTGGCAGAGTGCTTGCCTAACATGGACAAGACCCTGGGCTGCCTCTCCAGCGTCACATAAACAGGGCATGGTGGCATGCACCTATAATCCCAGCAGTTAGGAGGTGGAGGCAGGAGGGTCACAAGTTCAGAGTCACCCTAGTTACACAGGGGAGTGTTGAAGACAGCCTAAGATGTACCAGATGTGGATTGGAATGGCCTGTGGGAATCCCCACAGTCCCTTCAAAGAGTGGGTGGGGATACCACACTGGGTTTGATTAGCACACCTCTCCCTGCCAGCGGAGGCTAGGGTATGACTCATAAGCATCTGGAGTAGGAAATGGGGCGACAGGAGTTTGGGGTGTCCCGGGAGACTGAGCACGCCTCACTTGCGGCCAGCACTCACCAGGGTTCCACCCATGCAGGAAGGCAGTGAGCTCTGGAGACACTTGGTTCTAGGTCATAGCCTCTCCCAGGACGGCTACCTGAGCTGGCCAGACCCATGAGGGGACAAGGGAGAAGCCTGGTGACTGATCCTCAGATGGGCAGGTTTACCCACATCTGATCTTAGGACCTCGGCTGCGTTCAGTGCCGCAGACTATCGCAGGAGGAGGAATTTCTTCATTAACTTAAGTTAATTTTAAAAAAGCATCACTTAAATAAGGAGAGAACCCTTTTGATTATATAATCTGTTGGGCAAATTGTATGTATTGGGTAATCTTTTAACAATAATGCAATAATGATGCTTTCCTGAAAATCTAAGCAAATAATAAATAAATTATTAAAGAGAGATAAAACTCACTTTGCCCCTGCTTGGGGCTAGGGTTCTGGAATTAGGAGATCTTTATCTTAATTCTCTGTTGTGTTCTCAACAGAGAACCAGCCAGGGGACCCCAAGGGAGGCTGGTGGACCCCAGAGAGGCTCATGGGAGCAGGCGATGGGTGGTGGGGACCCCGTGGGATTTTATCTCTCAGAAAAGGGAGGAGCTTAGTCCTGGCAGAACAAAGGTTGGAAGGTGTGACAGTGAGGGTGCTTGGCTGGGGACACACACAGGTGAGCTGGGGACACACACAGGTGAGCTGGGGACACACACACAGGTGAGCTGGGGACACACACAGTGAGCTGGGGACACACACAGGTGAGCTGGGGACACACACAGGTGAGCTGGGGACACACACACAGGTGAGCTGGGGACACACACAGTGAGCTGGGGACACACACAGGTGAGCTGGGGACACACACAGGTGAGCTGGGGACACACACAGGTGAGCTGGGGACACACACAGGTGAGCGGGCACTGCTGTAGCCTGACCTTATTACCGCAAGAATAACTGAGTGGTGTGCACTAGAACTTCCGGTCAGGGAGTGTAGTGTCCAAGACTAGGCCCCCAGGGTACAGGATGCTCCCAGTAGGAGTGGGTGGGGCCTGGAGATTGTGAGAGGGAGCACAGGCCACACCCATGCTAGCACAAGCCACGCCCACCTGCGCTAAGTGCCTGCCACAGCCACACAGGTCACGTCCATGCCAGTGCATGTGGGGTCTTGGGCAGGTCTAGGAACCCGATGGGACTCAAGTCAGAAAGGATTGTTCTAGAGAAAAGAACTTTGGAAACAGGGCGACAGCTGTCATTGTGCTGGGGGAGGGGGAGGCGAGGTGAAGGAGAAACCCCTGCGGTGACATGTGTGGGCTGGGAGAAAGGAGCCAAGAGGGAGACAGTGCTCTAGAGAAGGTGTTGGACATAAGGAGAGTCCCGGCGGCGTTATCCAGAGTCAAGTCAGTCACCTGAAAACAAGCTGGGAACCGGGTGGCTCTGGAGGCGCTCTGCTCCGAGCTTGTGACAGTCTCTAGTCCAGGCCAGACCACGCGTGGGCATGCTTGGTGGGAACTCCTGGGGGAGGCAGGTCCAGGGAGCCCGGGGCTGCTGCTTGGGTGTTTGTTCGATAACCCGTCTTCCCGTCTCTGCGGCCGGGCTGTAGCTCACACCCCAGACAACTCCTTCATGGGCTTCGTGTCTGAGGAGCTTAACGAGACTGAGAAGCAGCTCATCAAGGACAACAAGGCCAGCAACATGGCGGTGGTGTACGGCAAGGAGGCGAGTATCTGGAAGGTGAGCCCCGGCAGGCGCACTGCCCTGCCAACCGTACCGGCTCCAGCGCAGGCGGTGCTCACTGCAAAGCCACTTGCCGGAGTGTAGGCCACACCCATCCTGGCACAAGCTCCGCCCACTGCACTAGTGGCTCCGCCCACTGCCCTTGTGGCTCCGGCCACAGAATTACAGGACTTGCCCAGCCCTGTAGCGGCAAAGCCCATGCCTTTACAGTCCATACCTGAAGCGGCAGGCGCGGGTGCAGGGGATCCAGAATGCATTGCACCCCAGAGGATAGACCCTGTGTCTTGCTAATGGTTCAAGGTAGTCAGTCTCCAACAAGATGGTGACAGTACCCCTCACGCCCTGGACTGTTCCCAGGGACCTAGAAGGTTGCTTTGTGAAGAAACCCTCCACCGCCACCTCTAGGAACTGATGGATGACATAGCCCCACAGGCAGGCTTAGGCTAGAGTGGAACTTGGTGGGATGAGAGGTGGGGGTGGGGCTTGGGCCCCCGATCCCGGGAAACTTGTGAGGGGCGATGCCTGCTTCCGTTCACTAATCGGCTCTCTCTGTTTCTTTGCTCCGTGGCGACGAGGCAGCTCCAGGTATGGAACGGGAGCTTCCACACGCACGCCTTTGCCTTTCTCCAGCCGCGGCTACGCTGTGGGGTCTCCCTGAGCATGTGCCCTTGAGGATGTGCCAGGGTGGGGAGACTGGGTGGGGACAGCAGGGTCCACGGAGCCGTCTTTCCTGGGTCCCTGTGAGGACAGAATGTAGCTGAGTTGGTAGAGTGCACAAAGTCCGGGGTTCAGGCCCTGGGACCCATACGTAGTGTCAAGCCTGTAATCACAGGAGGATGGCAAGGTCAAGGTCATCCTCGGGTGCATAGCTAACGTCCTGGTCAAGCTTGTGACACAATTGTCTTATTTGAAAATTCTCATGCCCAGTTGGGTAGGATTAGGTCAGCTGTCACAGGTGTACAGTGGTCTGGCAAGATGGGTATCTTTCACAGTCTCAGGAGGTGGCCAGGGGGAGGCACATGGTCCCTTGGTAACCGGGTCCTTGGAGACGCTCCAGTCAGTGAGAGGAGTGCTGAACAGGACTGTCCTCTTCCTACACAGCCCAGTGGCTGGGTCTCCATCACGTGGCTCTACCCAGTTTCAAGGAACTCCAAGGTGTGGCTTTATTCCAAGCCACCCTGTGGCCACCTCAGTCTGGATTCTTGCTAAGGAAGGAGGAGAAGCAGGTGTTGAGTGGTGTCTCATCGAGCACCCTGACATGATACAAGAGGCTGGCATTTGTGTTAACTCCAGGCGCTGCTGAGGACTCAGGCATCTCCTCCCTTGTTCTTTCCCTTTGGGCCCACTTTACAGATGGGGAAAGTGGGGCTCAGCAGGCTATAGGGTGATCCCAGAGTCAGTGGCCGAGAGGACGCTCCAGCCACATTTGGCTGAGCCCAGAGCTGGGCTGCTGAACCCCAACTCTGCACAGCCTTCCCAGAAGTGGAGTGGCGGGGGTGGGGTGGGGCGGGGGACCCTTCAAAAGGTCCAAGGTCCCTGCTGAGATGTCTGGGGACAGAGAGAAGGCCTCAGGAGCAGAACTTGCTGAGGCCACCAGGGAAGGAGCACAGTGGGGAGAACACCTGGCCGACTGAGTGGGGGAGGGAAGTGTGAGCAGTTTGAAGGCAGCCCAGATCAACCCTATTCAGCCAGGAAGCTCAAAGAAACTGCATCTGCCCAGTGTCTACAGCTGGAAGGGGGCAGAGAAGGCCGGATGAGAACGGAAGGCCCTGTCCTGGGCAGGTGTCATGGAGAGCCCTGGGGAAGAGGGAGGGTAGAGGCCCTCCATCTCCTGTGTCTTGTGCAGAGGCTAGCATCCCGCCTGGTGTCTGGGATTTTGTGTGTGCTAAGCAGGCCTGCCTGTCTTGTCTCGGTTTCCCAGGAAACAGCCAGAAGCTATGGTTTGGGGGCTGTTTGATTATAGAACTTATGAGGGGCTGAGGGATAGAGTTTGGGGTTCAGCAGGCTAAGGACAGGCATCTATCAGGCCCCAGGGGAAGTGTGCCTGTACAGCAGACAACCCAGACAGCCAGTGACAGACAGGACAAATGGTGACATGAACCTAGAGTCATCACAGCCCTTAGAGAGCAGAGAAACCACGATGGGATGACAGACAGGTGGGGAGCACAAGCGTGCTGCAGATACGTATTTCTGGAGTCTTTGTTTGTGTGAACATGCCTCTGTGTGTGTGTCCCAGTGTGTGTGACTGTGTGTGTGTGTACCCCTGTGTGTGCCCCAGTGTGTGTGTGTGTGTGTGTGTGTGTGTGTGTATGCCTGTGTGTCTGTGCCCTAGTGTGTGTCCCTGTGTGTGTGACTGTGTATGTGTGCCCTAGTGTGTGTGTGCCCCAGTGTGTGTGTGCCCCTGTGTGTGTGCCCCAGTGTATGTGTGACTGTGTGTGTGCCTCTGTGTGTGTGTGACTGTGTGTATGCCTCTGTGTGTGTGTATGTGTGCCTCTGTGTGTGTGTGTGTGTGTCTGGCTATATGCCTCTGTGTGTGTGTGTGTGTGTGTGTGTGTGTGTGTGTGTGCCTCTGTGTGTATGTGTGCACGTGTGTACACATGCAGAGGTCAGAGGACAACTTTCAGGAATCAGGTCTCTCCTTCCACTCTGTAGGTCCCAGGAGTTGAACTCAGGTCACTAGCTTGGTGGCAAGTGCCTTTGCCCACTAAACCATCTTGCTGGCCCCGCGTTGATCTGTATTTTAACACCTCTCTCCAGCTAACCACTTCTCTGTCCTTCACCCTTGGCTCCAGAGAGAGCAGCCTGCATCCTTGCCTTACTGAGGACCCATATAAGCAAATACTTTGACTTTTTCTTGGGTAATAAGAACCCTAACCATGCTTTAATCTCACTTTGTTCCGGTCTGCTGTTTTATACCCACATAAAGTTGTTAGGGTTGTTTTATATAGAGTTGGGAATTCACTGAAATTTATCGCACACCTTTCCTTACATCATCCCAGGTCCCTGTCTCTGATTCTTTCCGGAGTTGCTGACCCTCTTTTAATTTTTGTCCTTCTTACATTTTCTACTTACTCTGTGTGTGTTGGAGAGCATTCCTGGAGATCAGAGGACGATTTGTTGGAGTCTGTTCTCTCCTTCCACCATGTGGGTCTCTGAACTTGAACTCAGGTCTACTTGGGTTGTCAGGCTTGGTGGCAAGTGCTGTCGAGCCGTCCCCCCGGCCCCTCACCTGTGTTCCTGAAGGGCACTTTGCTGTGCACAGAATCCCAGCTCAGTGTCTCCTCGTCAGTGTCGTAAAGACATTCTGCCGCCTCCCCACACTCTGTCTGCTCACAAGCTAGCTGTGAGGCTTAGCCCGGCCTTGCAGGCACTTTGCCTTTTTTCTTTGTCTGCTTGAACTCAGCATGTTTGACTCTCTCAGCCGTTTCACTGGAGTTCCGTTGGCTAGCTTTCATTTGACTTATACCGAGTTCATAGATCCTTCTGAACCTTGTTGTTTGATCGATCACAAAGTTTTAGAAAATCCTCCCCTGTCACCTCTTTAAATATTGCTTCAGGCTGGACATGGTCTCAGAACCAGAATTAAATGGCTATTGCTCTGGCCGCACTGGACTCCATTCACGATACACTGGCTCATTGCTGTGATCTCCCCTTTTATATTCCTTTTGGCGTCAGTTTTCTTTCTTGTGATTTTTTAGATACAATCTCACTATGTAGTCCTGGCTGTCTTGGAGCTCCCTAAGTAGACCAGGCTGGAATTCATGGAACTCTGCCTGCTTCTGCCTCCCAAGTGCAGAGAATAAAGGTGTGTGCCACCAGGTCTGGTTCTTTGTGTTTTAGTTTTAATGGAAGTTTTCACAGAGCAAAAGTTATTGGCTTTGTTGATTTTTCTGAAGATGGGGTCTTGCTGTGTAACCCAGGAGCCCTTGAATTTACTGTGTAGTGGATGGTTGTTTGAGCCATGCCCTGAAGCACCATCCCTAGTGAGGGAGCAGGTAACTGATACATCTGCCTATGACCTTAAGGTACATGCCCCTGGGGCGTGGCCTCTGGGGAACTCTTAAGACCTGGGGTGCACATATGTTCTCTCTCTTCGCTACATTGTGGTTTTGGATGCTGAGATCTTGGACCAGGCAGGTCAGCGTGGGACATAGCTCAACTTTCCCAGACCTTATGATAAATCTCCCATGGTTATGAGTTAACCCCCAAATAAATTCCTTTGCTCATTAAATAGACTCTGTGGATTAATCCCATTAACTGTGTAACTCAGGCCATTCTTGTGGCAATTCTCCTGCCTCAACCTCCCATGTGTTGGGGTTACAGGTATAGACCACGCCTGGCTAAACCTTGACTTTAATAGAAATCAAATACTGTCTTTTATGGACAATGCTTCTGGTGCTGTAGCCAAGAAGTCTTTGATTATCCCAAAGTCGCAGCGTTTCTCTGTTTAGCTCTGTCAGTTTTAAGGATTTAGTTTTTGCCTTTGAGTCTATGACCCATTTTGAGTTAACTTTGCCATGTGATGGGGTATACAGATTCAAGTTCTTCCAATTCTGAGTGACCCCCCTGGGTCCCATGCTCGGACACCTCTCCCTCTCTTTGCATGAGGATGGCAAATGCCTTGGATCACTTGTTGAAAATGCATTCTTCCTCCTCAGAAACACACCCCCTTTTCAGCAGTGAGGTGACTGTGGGTGTGGGATCTCTGTCTGGACTCAGATATTCCATCTGCCTGATCTATGTATCATCCTGAAGTCCGTACCACACTGTCCCCAACCCTCTTGCCACACATAGACCTGGGGTCAGCTGCTCTGTGTAATGAGTCTTTCTTTGGACCGCCAGCTCCCAAATAATGACATGGAAACTTCTTACTAAGTATGAAAGCTTGGCCTTAACTTAGGCTTGTTCCCAACTAGCTCTAATAATGTAAATTAACCCATCTATATTAATCTGTGTTCTGCCACATGGTTTATTACCTCTGCCTAGTACCATGTGTCTCATCTCCTCCATGTCTGGCTGTTGAATCCTGCTTCTCCCCAGAGTTCCCATCTTTTCCCAGAAGTCCTGCCTATCCTCTCCTGCCTAGCTATTGGCCATTCAGCTCTTTGTTAAACCAATCAGAAGGTGCCTTGGCAGAGACACATCTTCATGGTGTACAAAAAGATTATCCCACAATAGCTCTGTCTGCTAATGTTGTTCTTTTTCAAAGTCGTTCCATCCGTTTTAAGTTCCCGGAATTTCCAAATGGGGGTTAGCCTCACCCTATTCATTTCTGTTGCAAAGCCTTCTGGGTTTTCAGTAGGATTTTTTTGGTTGCCTTGAATTTTTTTATGTGTTCTGGAAATGAATATGAAAAAAATCATAAGAATAATTTGAAATCAAAGCTGATGCCATTTTCTTCCAGAGAGGATTTCTAGGGCCCCTAGAAATTCAAGTCAGAAGTGGCGCCTGTGAGGGCGCTCTGGTTCACGTCCTTCAGCTAATATCCTCCGTCTCTAATCTAGAACTTCCACCACCTTCTTCCTCCCTAGATGAAAGGAAGGATGCAGGGATGAGTGGATGGGAGGATGGATGGACAGGGAGTGGATGGATAGATGGGTGGATGGATGAGTGGTGGAGACATGGATGGATAAGTGACTGGAAGGATGAGTGGGTTGTGAATGGATGGATGGGTGGATGGATGTGTGGGTGTATGGGTGGAAAGGTGGATGGAGGGATAGGTGGGTTGATATACTTACGTATGGGTGGGTAGGTAGAAGGATGGATATGTGAGTGGATGGTTATGTAGATGGATGGATGGATGGATGGATGGATGGATGGATGGATGGATGGATGGACAAGGTGTGTATAAACAGATTAATGGTTGGGTTGACAGATGGATGGGTGAATGTGTAAGGGAGTTCTGGAGAGTTCCACAGGTCCTCATAGCATTCATGTTCACAAATACATTTAAGTATTGGGTCTCCTTGGGCTTCTTGGCAAAATAGTCAGTTCTATGGCTAGAACCAACCTTCATGCCTTTGGTTTAGTTCAGGCCCTGCAATTCACAGATGAAAAACTTGAGGGACAGAGGAGAGGGACCTTGCCCAAGTCTACACAGCAAGTTAATAATCATCCCAAGACAAGCTCCTGTCTCCTGACCCCAGAGCAGGGGTGCCTCATGTACCAGCTCTACCTTCTGAGCATAAGGGAAGGCTCCATCGTCTCCTCCTCCTCCTCATGCAGGGCAAGGAGAAGTTCCTGGCCATCCTGAACAAGTACATGGAGATCCATGGCACGGTGTACTACGAGAGCCAGCGGCCCCCCGAGGTCCCTGCCTTTGTGAAGAACCATGGCCTCCTGCCACAGCCTGAGTTCCAGCAGCTGCTGCGTAAGGCCAAGGTGAGGCTCCGGCCACTGTCCCACCCTGCAGGCCACAGCCGTGGATGACAGGCATCCACCAAGCTGGACGTCTCCAGGTGCTCTGCCGCCCAGAGTCCTGGTAGACATGCAGGTATCCAGCAGGCTGGGATGCCCTCCATTGGGAGGGACTGGGGAACGGGAGCTGGGCCATCTGGCTCTCCCCTCTCAGTCCCAGCAGAGTCCCAGGGCTGGCCAAACTGTAAAAGCTGTTGAGGGGCAGTCACACAAGCTGAGGGGATCCTGGCTGGGTCTCCATAGGGCCATTAGTCCTGACAGGCTGCTTCTATAAGCCCCCAGAGCTGGATCTCTGTAGTTACAGCTGGTACACTGGGAATGACCGTGTGGTGGCCCTGGAGTATTGTCTGAGGCCAGAGAGTCTCCCACCAGCATCCAGTCCCTCTCTGGTCTTTCCTTAGGTCTCTTAGGTATGTGTGTGTTGGGAGCATGAAGGATGAGGTGATCTCACACAATGGCCCTGGACTCAGAATTACTAAGTATATACCTTCCTGGGGCCGGTATAGTCAGTTATAGGGTGAATGTTTTAACATCTTGAGCGAAGGTCCCTTGAGAGCCTGGATATCTGAGGTGGGACCACTGGCTTCTCCTTTCCTTCCCAAAAGCATAGCTTGATGGAGCAAGGAGAGGCCATTTATAAAGCTAGACTGTTCCTTTCACAGTGGGGAAACTGAACCCACAGTGATCTCTCTATACTACCCCTGCAGCTTTCTGTGAATGCTGAGACCGTCCTTGCCTCTGGTTTCTGGAGTCCTGGGCTGAGGTGGCCCAACCTCCCTGACCATTGGCTCACCCCACCCCACCCAGTTTCTGTTTTGTTTCGTTTTAACATTTGTTTTTGGTGGGGAGTTGGGGTCAGATGTGTACCACAAGGTCAGAGAACAACTTCTGGAAGTCGTTTCTCTCCTTTCATCATCTGGGTGTTATAAGTGGGTCTGGGGTCCCAAGAAAATGACCCCACAGTGCAAAGTATTTCATGAAAGGCAGAAAGTTCTCCCTCTGCAGAGGCATGTAAGGAGTGCCCTGGGTTTGTATTTCAGTGCAGAGGGGTCCTGTGCCTCACTCAAAGGTCAGGGGTCGGGGTCAGGCTCAAGCTCGAAGGCGATTGGCTAGCCTAGTGGGGCCCGAGCAGCAAAGCAGGACTTTAGAGAGCAGGCTGCGATCCTTGACACATCCTTTTGTCTTGGGGGGGGGGGGGGGGGTTGGGCCACATGGTGTCCTCACTCATTTCTTTAAAGGTAAAACTTTCTTCATCTCGTTTAACCCACTGATAGAAAAACAGAACAAAACCAGTGTATTTCATTTTCATTTCCCACGTGGAGTTTGAGCTCAGGCCAGCAGGTTTGGTGGCAAGTGCCTTTACCCACTGAGCCATCTTGCCGGTTTCCAGCTCTTCATAGGGTTCGGATTCCCCTATGAGGGCCCAGCACCGCTGGAGGCCATCGCCAATGGCTGCATCTTCCTTCAGTCTCGCTTCAGTCCACCCCACAGCTCCCTCAACCACGAGTTCTTCCGGGGCAAGCCCACCTCCAGGGAGGTGAGCAGAAGGGCCCTGCCCCAGATCTGGGAGTCTGAGGAGGGGGACTGAGCCTTGGGGTGCAGAGAGGGGAGGGGCCAGGGTGGGTGCCTGAGCCCAGCCCAGCTGAGCAGCCACCTCTTGGTCCTGGACAGGTGTTCTCCCAGCATCCCTACGCAGAGAACTTCATCGGCAAGCCTCACGTGTGGACTGTCGACTACAACAACTCAGAGGAGTTTGAAGCAGCTGTCAAGGCCATCATGAACACCCAGGTGAGACTCTGACGCCATGGCTCTTCTCTATAATTGGAAGAAGGAAGTTGCTAGAGAACTCACTCAGGCTTGCAGGATTGGCTTGGAAAAGAGTCCAGCCCGTTCCTGGTTAGCGCATCCCTGAATCAGGCCGCATGGGCTAGAATGGGAGGCATGGGTCCCCACTTCCAAACTTGGTGTGTCAGTAAGGAAAGAGAGTGCCTCTCTGCAGCGAGCAACCTGCACACCCTTATCTGGAACTGTGGATCAGAAATCATTTACTGAGCCCCTGGGAGGGCCAGGCCCAGCAAGCACTCCTGGGCACAAGTTGGGAATTTAGCAGGTGTTCTCAGGGTGAGCCCCGCTGTGGGTGTGGGAAGGTCTGTGTCCTTCGGGCAGCAGTCAGTAAGTGTAATTGCACTCAGCTGTTCTGAGGACACCGGCTTGCTTGCAGGTTCTAGCTCAGCAAGCCTGGCGGGGCTGAGCCCATGCACATTGCATGCATGTCCACAGTCCTGGTCCAGGGACTGCCTAATGAGGACCAAGAGCAGAACATCGGGGCCCCTTTAGCAAGCGTGGGGGGCCTAGTGTGTGTGCATATGAGGGATGAGGGCGAGAAGGGCTGCACCCGAGGAGCAGACGTCTTCACAGCTTCCCGTCACTCCTTGTGCACAGCACTTTAATCCGAGAAAATTGATCCTTTTTTTTTTTTTAAAAAAAAAAAAAGGTATTTATTTTATTATTTCTATTTGTGTGTGTGTGTGTGTGTGTGTGTGTGTGTGTGTGTGTGTGTATGCATGCACCCACATGCATGTGTACATGAGTGTGAGTGCTCTCAGAGGCCAGAAGAGGCTTCAGATCCTGTGGAGCTGGCGTTATAGGCAGCTGTCAGCCGCTGCTGTGGGCTGTCTGCAAGAGCATCGAACACGGCTCTTTCTTCCCCATCAGGAGGTGCGCACACCTCTGCTTTTCCTCTCTTCTCTTCCTCCTCTCCTTCTTATCTTTCTGTCTCTTTATCTCTACATTATAATAAACTCTGCATGGGGTGGGGGGGAGATGTGGAAAAAGAGCATCAAACACTTTTTGTTTTTTTTGAGACAGGGTTTCTCCGTGTAGTTTTTGGGTGCCTGTCCTGGATCTGGCTATATAGCCCAGGCTAGCCTTGAACTCACAGAGATCAACCTGGCTTTGCCTCCCGAATGCTGGGATTAAAGGCGTGCACCACCGCTGCCCGGCTGAGCATCAAACACCTTTAAAAAAGATTTATTTCTTTTTATTTTATGTGTATCAGTGTTTTGCCTGTGTGTATGTCTGTGTACCAAGTGTGTCTGGTGCCCACAGGGATCCATCTGCTGGAACTAGAGTTACAGACAGTTGTGAACCTCTTGCAGGAATAGCCAGTACTCTTAACCACTGAGCTATCTCTCCAGCTTTCCCGAGAACTTATTAAAAATGTGTTGGGCTGATGATAGGCTTCCATCATCTTGGTGGGGAGGGCGTGGCAGATCGCATGATGGACAGGAAGCAATGAGAATCTCCACCTGCAGCTGGCTGCTGCCTCCCTTGTCCCCTTTCATCCCATCTGGGCCCCGCCCATCTGGTGACTCTTCCCAAAAAACAAAAAACCTGAACATCTGTTCAATTTTGTTAATTAATCTAAAAAATAAACTAAAATTCAAGAACGACGCATTTGGGGACGCTTGGATATTGTTGACACAAAACACGACTCTCACCTCAAAGAGATTGTTTATTCTGGAACCAAATATGAGCGATCTGGGCCCAAGAACACAGATTCAAGTTACCCCAAGACCATGTTCCAAGGTGGCAACAGTTTCATGAAGTTTTTATTTAACAGCATGGAAAATCATGCCTCAACACACTTCAGACACATTGGTGGAATTGTCAGGTGGGCAGGTCTTGGGGAAGCAGGGACCCATGGTAGGTTTCTGGTGCTAACAGAACCCAGTGAGCTCCAGGGATCCCCTCTCTGGCAGGCCAGTGAGATCCAGGGATCCCCTCTCTGGCTGGCCTGTGAGCTCCAGGGATCCCCTCTCTGGCTGGCCAGTGAGCTCCAGGGATCCCCTCTCTGGCTGGCCAGAGAGCTCCAGGGATCCCCTCTCTCCTACTCCACACCAAAGCGGGGTTTATAGGAGCATGCTACTGTGCCTGGCTTTTCTGCAGGCTTCCTGTGCCCTAATACTCCACCGATCCGCCTAGACTAGGTTGCCATACAGTTTCTAGACATTTGCACAGATGCCACAGGGCCTTTCTTTGGGGGTGGCATCTTATGTAGCCACGTGCCTAGGCGGGATGTGTGCCAAGATTCACCTCGTTCCATCTAACTGGGATATGTGAATGTCCTGTGCTCCCGTGTGTGAGTACTCTGTATGTGAGTGTCCTGTGCTCCTGTGTGTGTGTGTGTGTGTGTGTGTGTGTGTGTGTGTGTGTGTGTGTGTGTGTGTACTCTATATGTGAATGTCCTGTGCTCCTGTGTGTGTGTGTGTGAGTACTCTGTATGTGAATGTCCTGTGCTCCTGTGTGTGAGTACTCTGTATCTTGCATGGGACTCAGGAAGAGGGCGTGTGCTTCTTCATATGTGACCGTCTCCTGTATACCTGCTGTGTGCCAGACCAGCGGGGCTCAGTGGTGGACAAGCCACAGTCCTCGCCTTCAATGGCTTTGTAGGCTCATGCAGGAGATGGGGAATGAACAGGAAATGGTGACCCTAGGAGAGGACTGCTAGGGTGCTGAGAGCCACTGAGAACACATTCCTCATCCGAGGATGAGTAAGCTCAGGATGGCTCAGGGGTAGGTGATGCCTGAGAGGGGATGGCGTGCTGGGCTTTGCAAAGAGGAGAAGAGGGACAGCAGGGAGGGATGAGGCCTGGATATGGATGGGGCTGGAGGACTGGACTGTATGAATCCTAAGCGGATACCCCCGAGGGTGTCCTGGGAACAGGCAGTGTGAGCAGGTAGAGGGACCAGGTGGATGGATGGATGGCTTTCTGAGCTGAGAGTGCCACCCTGGTCTCTGATGCTGAGCATGGGTATGGTCCCAGCAACCAGGCCCCTTTGCTCATCTCTTCCACAGGTAGACCCTTATCTGCCCTATGAATATACATGTATGGGGATGCTGGAACGGATCCATGCCTACATCCAGCACCAGGTAGGTCACCCTGCATCCTCTGCCCCAGGGACTCCAAAGCCTATCACGTCAAAGAGTTGGGGCCATGCTGATGCTGGGGGTCTGTGTAGACTACAGCTAAGGCAAGCCATCCATTCAGCTCTGCTCTCCACAGGGAGGGCTGGGGCCCAGCAGTCATGGCTAGCAGGCCCTACCCTACCCCACAGACCTGGAAGTCATGGAGACTAGGTTTTTGTTTGTTTTGTTTTTTAATTTTCTCGGTTTGATAACTGAGCTAATGGAACAGACAGGAGCCCTGACCAGCACCCTCAAGGGAATCAGTGCGACAGGGACTAGAGTGGGGGTCTGCCCTGAGAAGTGGGAGGAAGGCCTGCTCTCGTGTAGGCTCAGCTGTGCCATACGCCCCCGTGAGCAAACAGCAGACAGGCTCTGACAGGCTCTGACGGACAGACATCGTCTCCTCCGTCAGCTCGGAATGCATAGGAGCCAGCCATGAAGCCCAGGTCAAGGGACCTACCTGCACCCCACAAGCTGCAGGTGGCCTGGGCTGTGCTCTGTCAGAATCCAGGTGTGAGAGAAAGCCAGAAGATGTAGAGCCCTGGGGCCTGGGACCCTGGGGACAGCTGCTGTGGTGTGCGATTTAGGCAGAGGCCGGGTATGTCTGGACTTTGGCCAGCCATGGTATGAGCATTAGGACCTGGAGACTGGTTCTGAACTGTCCTGTTACAGATAAGTATCTAAGGCCCCTGAGAAGAGCCTTGGTGGACAGCACAAGATTCTGTCCCCACGCTGAGCAGGGCCCATGGCCTTCATGCTAAAGCCTTGAGTCTGACCCCAGAAGCAAGGTCATGCAGGGAGGCCAAACAAGTGAGAGTTCAGAGCCCACCTCTGCCATCCAGTCGTGAGTCCCCTGCATACAGCCTCTGCTCTTTGTGAAATAATTAGCATCCATTCTATGGGCTACTTGGTATTACGGGAATAATGCTTGAGGCCACTTGGCATTCAGTAAGTGCCCAGTAATGGCTCTTACTGAAATTGTAGTGCCAGGCACTCTAGAGAAAACCCATTCTCTTCCCTAACACCCCTCTTTTTCTGACAGGACTTCTGTGCAGGTCCAAGCCCAGTCCCGCCAGGGGCCCACACCACCCAGAGTCCCTTTGTCTTAGCCCCCAACGCCACCCATCTCGAGTGGGCCCAGAACATCAGCTCGATGGCGGGAGCCTGGCCCCCTCCCCACTCTCTGCGGGCCTGGCTGGCAGCCCCTGGGCGGGCCTGCACAGACGCCTGCCTGGACCGCGGGCTGGTCTGCGAACCTTCCTTCTTCCCCCATCTCAACAGCCAAGATGCATTCCTCAAGTGAGTCCGAGCCCTGCCCGTGGTCCCCACCCTCCCACCTGCCTGACCTCCCCGTAGAAGGGAGTTTAGTGCTTCTGAGTCAGCCAAGAAAAACCCATAAGAGGTCATCCCTTCGGGCCTTGCCCTCCCCCACCTCCTTTGGCCCCTGCCCAGCCTTTGTGGGCATCTCTCCGGCTGGTCCCCAAGACCCCAGGCCCAGAGCTTCTCTGAGTAAGCTCTGACAGATGGATTCAAAACCATGACTTGTGTTTCTCTGCCCCCCTCCCCGGGGGTGGGGGTGGGGTCATGCTGAGCTGGGGGCAGCCGTCACCTCTCTCACCGCAGAGGGATGACGCTGATGGCCCCTTTGCAGGCTGCAGGTGCCCTGTGACAGCACAGAGTGGGAGATGCATCACTTGTACCCCGCCTTCGCCCAGCCCGGCCAAGAGTGCTACCTACAGAAAGAGCCGCTGCTCTTCAGTTGTGCCGGAGCCAGCACCAAGTACCAGAGGCTCTGCCCCTGCCGCGACTTCCTCAAGGGCCAGGTGGCCTTGTGCCAGGGCTGCCTGTGAGGCCCGAGGCCACCCTGCCAGCACCTGCCCATCCCCGGTTGGCAAGCACCAGCACTTTCTGAGCTGCAGTCATGCTCACTGCCCGTCTCCCGGCTGCGGCCTCTTTCCCTGGCCAAGGGAGAGGAGGCCGAGGAGGCAGCAGCTCAAGCCTGCAGCTCCGTCCTAGGGGCTCCTGGCCCTCCCCACAGGACTCGCGGCCAAGCAGATGATGGGCTGACCTACCTGCCTGGTGGGCCCAGGAGCGCGTGAATGGAGGCCCCTTGCTTTCTGAGGTCTGGATCAGCTGGTGACATGACCCTTGGCCATTCTCGGGCCCAGGATAGGCCTTCTGATCAGCAAGTCTGGGGACATGGCCGTGCTGCCCTGCCTAGTTCGCCAGAGGTGTCGAGGAACGGGGACCGGGCCGCAGCCACGCTTGCTGTGAGGACCACATCCTCTTCTTATGATGCAGCAATTCATGCAGGGCCAGTGTTTGTCTGCACTTGTTTGGGGTGGGCAAAGGGCAGAGAACTTGGGGAGGCTGGGAGAGGGACCCTGCCCTCCTGTCCACCCTCCCTGTTCCTCACTCCTGCTTCCTCCAGCAGGCTTCACTTTGGGCCTCTTCTGAGACACATTCTGGCATGATCTGCGGCTGGTCCACAGCCTCCATCTCTGCCCCTCCAGGGGCTACCTCCACTGAGGCTCTGACAACAGGCCCAGACCCCACCAAGGCATCCTCTGCAGGCTCTGACACCACCCTAACCTTCCAGCATCTCATGCTGGCCGGGCTGGGATGAAGTTTCACCCATGGTACACTTGGCTGGTTCTGGTTGCACGGGTCTCCCAGACCTTCCATGACTCCCACCCATCTAGGCCCCTCTTTGTCACTCCTTCCTGCCTCCCACAGCCTCAGGCCACTTCCAGACGTCGGTACCCATCTCTGTGTGGCATGCCCACCTCCAGTCCAGGGTGACCCTTCCCTCTCCGACCCCAGGACCTGCCGAGTCCAGCCAGGCCTCCAAGAACACTGCCACTGCTCGTGTGTGGCCTGCCCCCAGCCTCATGAAGGCAGGCTCCCCTGGGCCCAGACAGTAGTCGGAAGGGACCAGCCTGCCTGGGACTTGCTGGTGCCCCCTGGCCTGGTTGGCCCTTGTGGCAGCAGAGCCCAGGGCAGCAAGAGCCCTGTGATTCCGAGGATTTGACTGCCAGAGGAAAGCAATAGAGACACTCTTCTCTCTTTTTTTTAAAGATTTATTTCTTGAAATAAATATTTTATTGGGATGTGAGATGATAAAGAAGAGATGTGCTGTCTTTTCGTCTTTTCCTGGAACTTCCAAGGCTTGCCCAGCATAGCAAGGACTGGCCAGGGTCCCCAGATGCTGCTCTGTGTTGATGGAACATGACACTAGGGGCTGGGTTAGAAAAGGAGGTGCTGCCTGCACCCAGAAGAAGTCCTCACAGCTATGTGACCACAGGCCCTTCTGTTAAGTGCAGCCTCCGTGCCCGCCTGCCTCAGCTGGCCTCACGCAGAATCCGTGGAGTTGTGAGGCCCGAGAAATGCACTGGGAAAGACCGTGAGGTCACACAGGAGATGTGCTGGTACTTTTGGGGTTCACTGTGTGTAGGACTCCCCTGGGCTGGGACTGTGAGTTCCGAGAGCTCAGGTGACCTATTGGCTGATGTCATCTATCCTATCACGTGAGGCCACCCTGCACCCATGTCATAGGTGAGCAAACAGAGGCACAGAGAGTTAAGTAACTCCCCAGGTCCCACAGCTTGTGACATCAGGACCATTTCAGAGCTGCCACGAGGACCTGGGTCTGGGCTTTTGCAGTGGTTTAAATGCATGGAGACATTCTAAAGTCGGGGAACCTCCTCCCAGCCAGGGATTCTGCACAGGGACGGTTTTATTCCCGGAAAGTGTCCAGACATGTTATGTCCTGAGTTGGCAGATGACCAGTTACCTGGCAGCCAGTAGGTGTAACGAGGTTACGCAGGTTACATCAGCTTCCTGCAATTCACAAGACTCCCCTACTCACCCCCATGCACCCCCACACAGAACAGTCCAGCCCGCAGCACCAGAGTGACCCAGCCTTGCTCTAGGGCAGTGGTTCTCAGATGGGGCGTGTCTCGGTCACCAGCATCCCTGAGCTTAGCTTCCCAGAGTCTGACCAACAGGTCTGAGTGGTGGGAGATATTTTGGTCATCGGTGAGCTCCCAGGAGCCACTGCCGCCCCCTCCCCCCGCCTGCCCCCCCTCCCCCGCTGTGGCCTGAGCTTTGAGAATCACTGGTCTAGACCAAGTGGTCACTAGAAGTATTCCCAACTTGCTTCCAATATGCTAATGATTATCCTACTTATTTACATATTTTATATTTTTTTTCAGACGGGGTCTTACATAGCCCAGGTTAGCTTCCAACTCCCTATGTAGCAAAGGGTGAGCTTGACGTTCTGATCCTCCTGCCTCGACTTCCCGCTGGGATGACAGGTGTGTAACACCACCGTCACTTTTATTCAGTGCTGGGGATCAAACCCAGGGCTTCACATGTACCGGGCAAGCATTCCACTGGGCACAGCCACATTCCCACCCTGCGCAGAGTCTCCCACGGGCTCATCGGGGTGGATGTGAGGTTTGGAAGGATTTTGCCAGCCCCTTGTTAGATGGCCAGCATCGTCCCACGGGCCATGGTGGGCACGTCACAGCATGGAAGCCGCAGGCCTCCTCAGTCTTGATGGCAGTCTGCTTTCCTTGGGCCCCTCCCCGTCCAGGGCCATGGCCAGCCTCACCGGAGCCCACGTGGGTAGCAGCTCAAGTGTTGGAGTCCCACGTTTGTCCCAGCGTTTGACAGTAATGCCAGTGCTCAGGGCTGAGCGGGGCCCTGCCTCCCGAGGCTTGCCTTGGCTCAGGGAAATAATTAATAATAATGAATGAAAAACTTCATTTATTGAGAACCATTTACTACAAAAGGGCTCAGGGCACACTGCAGTCTGGTGTAATTAGAAGTGGCACCTTTTAAGCTTTGGTTTGGAATGGAAGCCAGCTCTGCTGCCCGGTTTTGTGGAGGAACCTGGGGCTGGGAGAGGGGCCTGCCCTGGAGGGACAGGAAGGATCTGGTGCAAGGGCCCGAGGTCAGAATGGGTCTCTGAGTCTGAGATGCCACAGCTGAGCCCCCAGCAGGAAACTGGAAAGGCTGGAGGCAGGGGCCACCCTCATGAAGGAACGGACCAAAGCCAACATGCCAGACTCAGCCCCTGACTTGATCCTTGAGGAACAGGGGTGGAGGCTATCGCTGGACCTATCCTCAGCCTGTGGGAGTCCTGTGTTAATCACCCCAAGTGGAAAGGCGTGTAGATGGCTGTGAAGGGCACGGAAGAGGGTCCAGTCTCCAGGAGAGGGATGAGATGGGCAGGCTACATGTTGGCAAGAAGCCCTGTTGGGGCAGAGAAAACGGCAGAGGGGTCCAGATGGCATGGGCATCTGCTTGAAGCTACGGATCCTGCTGCCGACTCCTAAGCCTCTTTGAAGAGACTGGGAAAAGGAAGGCCACATTGAGGTGCCATGGAGGACTC